>NW_014568245.1:0-4110 GCF_001313825.1 Dinoponera quadriceps | reverse complement strand
GAGCCTGCTGTGATTATGGGCTTCGCAGCCCAGAGCGTTGCAGTTTTCAAAAGAAAACAGAAGCGCGATCGCGCCGCTTGGCACTCAAACGGTTAAATAATATACAAATTAATTGAAAATATTACTCGAATTTTCTTAGACATTTACACTTACGTTCAAAGCGTCAAAACCTTCTTTTGTTATGAGCCCAATATCTTGTAAATGTTTCAATCAAATAAATTTGTTATTTTAGAATTCAACCGACTAATAGTTTGATAATTTGCTTTTAATTTCTTTCTATTTGACTCATAAAAATGTCTCACAGCTTTGTAAGCATCTTCTAACGTGAAATCTTCTGGGCGAAGGTCACCGATGTAACGTATCTTTTTGGGACGCTTGTAACTGGAAATAGGGGCTAGCGACTCATTTGTTCTGCAAATATATAAGTAGAGAGTTAAATACGTACACACAGAACTAAACAAATGCGCAACATTTCTTCATTATCAATGCATATATCAAGTAGATTGCTAGTTACCTTAATTCCTTTTTTTCATTATTACTTTCACAATTGTATACTGGAGAACATAAATTACTTTCATCACTATTTTCTGTATCCGTATCGCTTATAATTTCCATTAATGAAGTTGACATCTGTTCGTGTGACTCGATTTGTTCATCATCATGATTATCCAATCTAATAAAAAGCAATATGTCAATTAAAAACGGTTACTTAAACAAAAATGAGTATGCGACATTTTTATTTTTGTTTAATCAAGTTTTACTGCATGGTTACTTATATTTTATACCTTTTGTTGCTTTTTGATTCACTGTCTTCGTGATTTGGTTGAGGCAGTGAATTTGTGTCAATATTGCCCGTTTTTTCAGCTTCTGATGTAGCAGTTATCTGTTCATTTTCACAATCATGTTGTGCACTGCAAGAAATATACAATAATTTTTTTATAATAAATAAATGAAAACATCACCATCTCGTGTATATTTACCAAGAATTATTAATATCTGAACTTTCAATAAAAGGTACTGCTTCAGCAGCTAAAGTTTTGATAACTTTGCTTTCGATTACTTTATATACAAAATCTGATTTCTTAAAATGCAAACTACACACTTTACTTGTTTTGGCAACTTGATTGCATTTAAATATTGCAAACCAACGTTTTTTACGCTCTTCATCAGCTGGAAAACTATACAATTTTATTTTTAATTAAAACTGTGTCAAATGTTTACATTTATTTTTAAATCTAACCTAAAACTTAAAATATTTTAAGATCCATCAAATTAATTACCTATGAAATGACACCTCTTTCCTTACACCTTTTGACAACTTACAAATTATACAGTAGGCAACCATTATTAATAAACATTTAGTCCACTAATAAAATAAGAGTTAAGCCGTAATCACTACACATGTACGCGTGACCACGTAGTAGCACACACGCTGTCTTCTGCATAACGCCGGAGAGCCGCATTCTCCTCCGACTCCCCACTCGTACCCCATGGGACCTCTCCTACATCTATATATACGACGTCGCGGCAGCCAATTCCATATATGCTAAAAAGAGACAAGAATGCCAAGCTCTTTCCCCCACCACAGAGATGTTGTCCTCAAAGCAAAGCATTAGCTGCGCGGTCTATTATATAGTGTGGGATTCCTACATCCATGCTATATAACAGTCCGTCATACTCTTGGTTATACAATCAACGTATGCGCAGAAGAAAATTGAACCTCAAATTTCCTAGCCCTGTCGCAACTGTATGTGATTAAACTGTAGTGTTAACGAGTAGCAACGAATTTCCAATCGAATCAATCGCAATGCTATCAATGTACTAGGGAAAATGTTCCCTACACTAATCAGATTTCTAAACTGTCTGTAGGATAATTGGATTGAGGCGGATGAAGAACTTGCAAGAATATTTACAAATATTTACTCATTTCGTATAAAATAAATATAGAAAAAGAAATAAAAATTAGGCATGTACTTTATAATTTTTATAATAACTAACATTATCCTGAAAATGTAATGAATAAATAGATGAATTTATATTTTATTTGAATATGTTAGAAAAACAGAGTATAACTTATAGAGTATAACTTAAGTTTCAATCGTTAACACATTAACTGTCACGTCAGTCACCAGTGACTGATGCTGAACTTTCCGTTCGGGCCGCGTTAATCACCGGTGAAGTAAAATACGATATAAAACTAAAAAAACTACATAGTTTTAATAAATTTTAAGTAATTTCGGGATCGTATCTTTAATGTACTTAAATATTTCTCCTCCTCTTCCTCTGATGACGAAAAAGCAACCACTCTACGCCATTTTGTAGCAAAAATAATTTCATTACTATCGCTTTCACACTCTTCGACTGACATTCTCACATTCATGGCTAAAGAAAGATTTTTGTCTGCACTGGACCAAGAACCGCAGAGAACTGAATGAGTATAAGCGTAAAACATTTCTAAAATGTTTATATTGATTTATCGTAACATAAACAGATCCTCGGCCGCAAGCCGATTTCCACGAAATCTTATCTAGCGGGCCAAACGATAAGCAAGACAAAACAGACTTGGCGCTATACGTGTTGAATGAATGTCTATAAGCATTTGGCCCTGCATCGAGTTTCAATCTTAGAAGTGCGCTTGGCATTGCTATACCACAATACTAGCGCACTTTTAAACAGCGCGCGTGGCCTGACGGAGATTTCTTCCGAAATGCGCATGGCAGTTAACGTGTTAATACACGGCTCGGTGACGAAAGTCGCTAAAACAAAAAAAGAAACAATCGTTAACATATGAGTTTGTTAAAATATAATATTTTCAGACAAAATGGAGGTAAAGAAACGTTTGAGCAAGATCAATTTTGTATATTATACAAATATTATACAATTAAAAACAAAATGTAATTATCATGTTATTATCATTTTTAATATTCTAGGTAAAATAATTATGAGTTCTTCTCAACAACGAAACATTTTCATACTTCGTGTGACACGGTACATGTAAAGACATGAAACATATGTTTACACATACATTTTATTAATATAGGCCCGTATTCACAATCGAGTGTGAAGGTTGAATACTTAAGACGATCTTGATCAAGTCAGTCTTATTCAATACAGACTTAGACAATGCATCTTAAGATTAGTAGATTTCATAATCGTGAAATAAGACGATCTTCGTGAAGTAGATTTTACTTAAATAAATCTTATTAGATTTAAGATTGACTTGACGAAGACATACTTAAGACTATGCTTATCTTTGAATCAGCTGTTTCCGTATTATTTCCGTTAGTTCCTCCAATAGAAATGTTGTATTTTAGATACAATTTTCGAAATATTATGTACTATCTAGTGTATGATATTAGCCGTGACTGTTGTCATATATTGCATTTAAATTGTTCACATATATTGTTTGTGGTAAATTCTTAAAAGAATTTTCTTATTTTAGTATAAAAAGTAAAAAAAAAATATATATATATATACATACATATGTGTGTGTGTGTGTGTGTGTGTGTGTGTGTGTGTGTTATATTGGTGAAAATATTTTTTTTATTGCGTATAGCATATATTTTATATGCTCTTTTCAACAGATAACTTATTTATGACTAAGATATATGATGTCATTTTAGTATTTTAATACAAACTAATAATTGAAGGTATTTTTATTACTATGTTATATACCATATCTAAGCGAAGAAGTAATCTAAAGAAGTTTTAAATAATCTCATAGACAAACTTTAAATTCTTTTCATAAAAAAAGATTACCCAGGGCAGCACATATCATTCGTTTATACTATTCTCATACTGAATATTGTAGATATATGTAATATACCAAGAACATCCTTACAATATTTTTCATAGTATTAGGGGGACCGGAAAGTAATGTCGCTTTCTTAAGTTAAATTCACACGACTACATTTTTAACAAGTTTTTATTTCTAATCAACAATATATTCACCTTCGTTATCAACAACCTTTTGCCATCTAGTATACAAATTTTCAATGCCGGAGCGGTAAAAATCAATCAAATCAAATATCGACATGCGCAGAAACGACATTACTTTCCGGTCCCCCTAATATATTATATTTCTTACATTCTCAAGGATACTCAGAAATG
>NW_014568244.1:386-1747 GCF_001313825.1 Dinoponera quadriceps | reverse complement strand
CATCGTAACATGCCGTTATAATTATGAATATTTGATTCCAAAATGTATTATGCTTTAAAAATATAATTTTATATAAATAACTTTATAAAAATATAATTTAAATTACTTTATAAAAATATAATTTAATTAAAAATATTTTTATGTTAAATATTAGCAATGTTACAAATGGAAAGCTTTCTTTGGCTTAAATAATTGTGTGTAAATTTACAAAAATTTCTTAAAATTACTACGTTCTATGATATCTTAAACGTCATATATTTTTCTTGCTAATAACGATTTCTACAGTGTTATAAATGTTATAATGCGTTAAGTAAAACTGTTAATCTTGTTAACACGGAACTCACATGACACATAAATGANGGAAGTCGTAAAAAATCAGTCCAGCAAAGAACGTGTTAGCAAAAAATTGTTTCGATACTCTCTATATCTCCGCCAAGTTTGCCGGACATTTAATTTTGTAACACCCTATATATTTATATATTCGTTTTTGGATATCCAAACGAGCATTATCCATATATCATTTATACTGTTTGGTGAATAGAGGATGAATTGGATAAGAGTCAAAGTTTAAGGAGTATGTTTCTGTTGGAATAAATTACGGGAGAATCGCGAGACCAATAGGGAGTTTTTGCAATGCCGCCTTTCAGATACGGTAAACGCTTAATTGCGTTCCGGTATTTACTGCCAGCACTTCAAATCTCTAGATATGTAACGTACTAACTATAGATTTGCGGTACTGGTAGTGAATGTAGGAATGCACTTTAGCATTTATTTGAAAGATGGTATTGCAAAAACTCCCTGGTATCATACATTTTTGATTACTGTTAGACGACAAAGACTTACAGGACTAAAAATAGGTACTGGTAATTTTTATGATTATTCATCGATCAATATTTTAATCTGAGCGTGATGAAAGTCGCCCTTAATTTCATCCTTACTATGTATAGGGGCTACTCAGCATACCATTACAAGGCGCCATAACTTTTGCGAGGGATCTTGCCTGTATCGTTATCCTTTGTTATTTGAATATAACGCATTCTTGAAACTGGCTCGACTAACTGAAATTTAGGTGAACATCAAGATAAGAGACTTTTATCATTATTTCTTGTAAAAAAACCTAATTCGCTGCAAGTAATTAGAAAAATTTCATCAAGCTTCCAAAAGAATTAGAAATGCTAATTTATTTGTCAAGCCATTATTTAAATTTAATAGTATATTTAAACAATATATACAGAGTTGCAAATATTGAATGAGAATAATAAAGGGTGTATTTGTGTGTGTGTGTGTGTGTGTGTGTGTGTGTGTGTGTGTGTGTGTGTGTGTGTGTGTGTGTGTGTGTGTGTGTGTGTGTGTGTGTGTGT
>NW_014568244.1:0-361 GCF_001313825.1 Dinoponera quadriceps | reverse complement strand
GTGTGTGTGTGTGTGTGTGTGTGTGTGTGTGTGTGTGTGTGTGACAAAAAAGCTGGCAATTTTTTTAATTTCTCAAAAGTCCCAAATGAGTTCTGAATAAAATTTGTTTGAGTGAGAATCCAATATAATTCTGATAACGAGGGATGACAGTATTCAGTTTTTCACTCACATGTGAAACACTTACACTTTTGAAAACTTGTCAAATCCTGATGATTATAATAGACAGATAGACAGTACATATTCTACTCACAAAGAGTTATATTTTAAATAAGATACATCAATATATAATGATATTATGAAATATTTCTCTATGAATAAAATATTGTATAATTTCATGTCTAATTTGTTTCAGCGTTTGTGT
>NW_014568243.1:0-7608 GCF_001313825.1 Dinoponera quadriceps | reverse complement strand
AGTTTAAAATAAGTTAAAAACATACTAAAATATGACACTTAAAAATAAATTTTTTATTATTTTTAAATTTCATAAGTGAATTCCTTACATATTTGCGAAAGTGTATGTAAGTTGTTAAGAGTACTACTGCAAATAGAAAGGCCTTATCAAGAGCTATTTGCATTAGCACGAAAAAATAAATAAATAAATACATGCATCACTGATTAAACATATCTGAAATCTTATATCAGGTACAATAAAAGTATGCATACTTCTTTAATATGTGAGAATTTGCATATGCATGTCAACGTCCAGGTAATAAATAAAAAAAAAATGCTTTGACCAGGAATCGAATCCGGGTCCTTCGTGTCGAGAGGCAAAAGCTTTAGCATCTACGCCACGATCATATTTACAAAAAGAATATGAAAGTTACATATGATGATCGACCCCCTCCGGAGCTTACGTTAAATTAGTTTGTATGGACCTTTTATGTTAAAAAGGTTTGATTTTTTTTATTCCTTATAAGGCAACATATTAAAATCCTGGGGGGCTATTCTGAAAGCATGAGCAGCGCTACGCTCCTATGCTTTTGACATAGGATTTTTGCCAGCGCTTTAGGTCTAGAATAACCCCCATCAACTTTACCGCCCGACAGCCCCACTCTGACGGAACGTAGCTCCATAGTATAGCTATATCGTCGTTGGCGCGGCAGCCAATCCCAGCGCGTGACTAGAAAGAGACAGATAGGACACTCGGCATCCATCTCTCTCTTTGCCTCTATGACTTCCACTTACAGGCTTGTTCCCTCTATTCTTATATCTCTATGGTCGCCAGGGTGTTTTTCGAGACTCACCCAAACTCTTGGCCTGGAAAGCTGGACCGGCCAAGTCTATCCAGATATGCCGCTGATATTACTATGTGCGCGAGGGGATTCTATTCCCGATGGCGCTGCCGTTTCCGAAGAGATGCTCGTGTCGCAGGACGCCCGCTTAGAACACTGAGTATGCAGATAGGAGAGCGCGAAAAACGAAACACTTATCCTTCGAACTAATATGAAAGAAACTATTTATTCAAACAAAAATTCTCGAATGAAACAAATGATCATGCGATCGACAAAAAATACAAATTAGAAGTCCGATAAACGTATTAAGAAAGAACAAAAAAATAAACGATACTATAAAAGGAAATAGAATACGGTGATATAATGAGGAACTTAGAAAACTATGGACTAATCGATATATATATATATATAGGTACATAATCGGTATAAAATGATGCGGGTAAACTATAAGGAAATAACGTAAAAACAAATAATATATGGATGATCTAACCGTTTAGTAATACCTCCCCTCAAAGGTACGAGATTAAAATGTTTCGCGAACAAGTACGCCGATCAAGAGGGTGGAGCAATGCGGCGTCGTTCGCAATGTTTCCTATGTCGCCCTATTGCGACGTAGAACTCTTGCCGCTATCAAGTCCTGACAAGATCGGGCGCGCTCAATAAGACTGCGCAGTACGGATCGTTTAGCTTGTTGGCCGCTCCTTTGATCCTGCCGACGACGATTTCACTTCCGGATGAAATTTTCCGGCCTTGGGTACTTACGTCGCGATCCGCGTTTCTCACGCGGGCGACGGGGTTTCCGAGAAAAGGGAAAATTACGCGGAGAAGAACTGTGGCACATTTATGAACCACTTACCGTCGCAGCGGCGACCGGTCGTTTTCCCACGTCTTCTGAGCCTCCGCCAGCGGTTTTGCACAAGGCCGTCCTTTCCGGCGATCTCCCCGGGCAGCCGTTTCTCGGGGATCCCTCTTCTCGTTAGTCGACGCAGTTCCGGGCTCCTTCACCTTTGCGTCCTCTCATTTCCAGCGTCCGCATAGAACAGCCGCACTTGCTTCTATGATTTCGAACGTTACCTACTTTCGCGATACTTCCTGATTCGCTGTCGGTCTTGGCCAATCGCTTTCGCCCATCGGGGGCTTCGCGCAGGCACGCGTCCAGTCGTCGCCGGTCTCCGCCAATAGTTTTTCTCGCTGCTGGTTTTGGTCAATCGCCTTGGACCCACGTGTGTCTCGCGCACGTGCATTTTTCTCTTCCCATTCGGCTGGCGCCAGTCGGTAGGGTTTACATAACCTCGTTCCTTATAGCCGACTGGAACTAGTCGCTGGGATGGCCTAACCTTTCTTTTCTGTCGGCTGATGTCCGTAATGTCGCTAACCGGAAGTCCCTTTCTGATTCCGGTTTTTACTTGAAAAATGATTTTGGATTTTTTATGAACTAATCATGTTAATTTTTTTGACGGTGTTATCGAAAAAATAATTCTTCTTTCTCTTTTGCGGCTTCGCAAGCGCTTCTTATGGTTAGACATTTTAATAAAACGTAAAATTATATAAAGATACCCTCATAACATAAAAAATAAAGCTATTGTGACCATGCTATAAAAATAGCTGTTGTAAATAAAAGTAAAACTATTTTAAACAAAAAATCAAGATAAACTGTTGTACGCGTGAAAATAAAACTCTTGATTGCCCCTCAGTTCCGGGTCCTGACTCTTGGTTCTTCTTCCTTCCTCGCGGTCAGCCGCGCTCCCCTCCGCGGCTGTATCACCGGTTTCACACTCAAACGCACCCACTATTTTTTAGCTCCGCGAACAGCATTTAACGTTAAATAGCGCTAATAGTATAACCTTGAATGCACCCTATATTTAAGCCGTTTCAAGTTTGTCATTAGATGCTTCGTAGCCAATGAAATGAGCCGTAGAGCATCTGTAGATAAATTTAAGACGCCTTAAATATAAAATCTGAATATGAATCCCGGCCATGATGATCCATGTGTGAAGGCTTTTATTATCATCGCCAGTTCTGATTGGCTGCTACTTTCCTAGAAGCTTTTAGCTTTTATGTCAAGGACTGCGTTCTCTTTGGACGCTCTTTTGCTATAAGCGTCGTTCTATGTTTGTTGTCTATTATATGCCAAAAGAAGATAGATGGTGCGTTCAAGGAGACAGTATTTAGCGCTATCGCGTTATTCTATCCTTGTTATATACGTAAAGAGTAATAAAGATAGAATGAAGCGGTAGCAATAGATAGCGTCTTCTCGAACACGCCCAGAATAACATTTTCAGTTCGTGAGAGCCCAAAGAGAACGCAGCCAAGGTGTGAATTCTCCCTAAAAGGAGCGCACCCTGATTCTTCTGTTTAAGGTTACGTCTTATGTTTACGGTCAATACAATTTGTGTGCGAGAGCATTATTGTAATTTTGTAAACGATTTAGGAAGCGTAGTAAGAAGTAGTGACGGGATTAGATAGTTGATTGATTTATTTTATTTAATATAAAAATGAATGTCGTTACCGCTTTGAAGTTTTATATATCGAAAATGACAGAAGACAGTGGCCCTGGTATGAAAGTTTTGTTAATGGATAAACAAACGGTAAAAATGATTTATATGTATATATGTTGTATTTATTTTGTGTATATAATATGCATTGATAAATATTTCACACACACACACACACACACACACACACACACACACACACACACACACACACACACACACACATTCATTACTCATTCAGTCACATGTGTGCGTATATATATATATATATATATAAAATATATATGGTAATATTTAGTTTAGCTACGCCAGCACAAATATGGATGAAATAACACTTATTCGACGCGTTTTTGCACGAAATGAAAGAATCTGACAAAAAAAAGTGTCGCCCTGCCCCGCGAAGTGAGTTATTAAGTGTCAAAGTTGACGACTTGACTTGAAAGGTTAGGAAACTTTTCATACCGATGAAATGTTGCGATATGAGTATGCTTCGTGGTATTAAATAAATATAAGTATTAAATCTTTGCCTTACTAAAATGTGCGCGAAGAGATTGTTTTATACTTAAATAAAAACAGTGAAAATTAACAGATGTCCCTATACAAAGTATGTTGTTAATTTATAATTTACTTCTTAAAAATATTGTTATCTGAATTTATAATTACTCCATTATTTTTTAAATTATTTTTTGTTTAGCAGACATACCTTGCATAGGGGTCTATGTTAATCTTCACTGTTTCAATTTTAGTATAAAATAGACTCATCACACATACTTTAGTAAGGTAAAAGATTTCAATAGCAAAATAAAAACTAAATATATAATATTTAAATATAAAATATATTTAAATAAAAAAATATATATATCTCTGTGGTATTAAATCATAGTATTAAATATAAGTATTAAATCTTTGCCTTACTAAAGTATGTGTGATGAGTCTGTTTTATACTAAAATAAAAGTAGTGAAAATTAGCAAAGCCATATTACGCAAGATATGTTGTTAACTTATAATTTACTCATTTTGTTCTTGAAACTAAAATCTTTTGCCTTATTAAAATATGATGAGTGTAATGAGTCTATCTAATACTAAAATTGAAACAGTAAAGATTAGCATAGAACCCTACGCAAGATATGTCTGCTAAATAGAAACTAATATAAAATATAACGGAGTAATTATAAATTCAGATAACAATATTTGAAATAAGTAAATTATAAGTTAACAACATATCTTGTGTAGGCGCCTTTGCTAATTTTCACTGTTTTTATTTTAGTATAAAACAGACTCATCACGCACACTTTAGTGAGGCAAAGATTTAATACTTATATTTATTTAATACCACGAAGCATGCTCATATTACAACATTTCATCGGTATGACAGGTTTCCTAACCTGTCAAGTCGTCAACTTTGACACTTAATAACTCACTTCGTGGGACAGAGTGACACTTTTTTTCTGCCAGATTCTTTCGTTTCGTGCAAAAACGCGTCGAGCAAGTGTAATTTCATCCATATTTGTGCTGGCGTGGCTAAACTAATTAATTACCATGTATACATATGCATAATATAAAATTTGGACTTCTTTATTTCTAGACAAGTATAATCAGCTTGCTTTATAGCCAGTCTGAGATATTGATGAAAGAAGTATATTTATTTGAACGAATAGATACTGCTGTACATAATGATACATTAAAACATTTAACATGCCTAGTGTTTATAAGGCCAACAAAGGAGAACGTTGATTTGCTTTGTAAAGAACTTAGACATCCTAAATATGGAGTATATTATATTTGTAAGTAATAATGCATATATTTATATAGAAAGAATATATATTTTTTTACTCTTGCATACATATAGAGTATAAAATAATATATTTTTCTATATTTATGGATATTTAGAAAATAGAAGTATCATAATATATAAACATAGGGTGTTCAATAATAGATATACTTTGTATGTAGTAATATTCTTTGTAGAAACAAAAATAACCTCGTTATATTTACGAAATCCAGTTTTGAATTATTATTGATCTAATACAATTTTGGTTAATTATTATTTAGATGGATATAATTCCAAAAAGGGACTTACCCTCTGATTTCTAGAAAATTTGATGAAATCATTCTAAATATTCCCAAATAAATTTATTTGAAATGTCTGCTTCTAATATATAACACATGTTTGATATATTATTTTCTCATTTTAAGCCTATTTTTATTAATTCTCAATTCTACTTAACATTTTTTATAGAAAAGGCATTTATATTATTGGCAATTACTGATAAAAATACTAACGATTAATTATTGGTCAGTACTTCAGTGATTTTTTAGCAAATTACCATAAGAATTAATTACTGCGATTACAAAATATTACTTCCAGTAAAATTAAGTTGATACAAACGAGATGAAACGAACTAACATTAGATTATTTTATTTAAAGAAAATGCCATAATAATTTTTGCATTTTTCTTCTTATAACTTTCATAATGACCCTGTGTGCTTCTTTGAAGTGGTCACCCATCCATGTTATAAGCGTGGTCAAGTGTTGTTTTACATCAGTGATAGAATAGCAATTTCTGATACCAATGTGCCCTGACGATATCTTGAAAAGTTATGCTTATAATACTTTCTTATGCTATTCAAAAAAACATTATAATAGCATAATTCTGGCAAACATTGGAGACAACGCAGGAACAATTGACATGTCACGGAAATTAATGTAATATTAACGAACTAAGTCATTATTATTTTTGGATTTTTAATTACAGATTATAATGAATTCGAAATAATAAGTTATATGGAAAAACATATTATGGAATAATTCATTTTAATCATAAGAAAATTTATACTTATTTTTCTCGTTACCCAAAATTTTAAATTATTTTTGTTGAAAGTGCAGATGGTTCTTTCAGAATATATATTTATAATATTCGATAAATAAATGGAACATCATAAACGAATTCACAATATATTCCGAGCATATACAAAAAACGATATACTATATAATATACAAAAAATATAATCACAAGTAATCAATATTAATTACTACTACTAAGTATTATGAAAATAAATGAAGATTAGCAAATGTTTTATTTTTATAAGTTATTCTTTCTGCTCCTCATAAATGGAGTAATAAATTCTAATATTAATTTATTTCTGTTGGTACTGATGACTCATGTAAAACAGTACTGAAGTTCTGAGGTCAATTGCTAGTACAGGTTTTAATTACTAACAAAGAGATGCCATAACCTACAAAATCGATTTCCGAACGAGTATTAACGCATTTGATAGTTGCGATTTTGAACATCAACATCCAAACGGGATTTATGTAAGTGCGTCTTTGTTTGCGAGAAATTACAATATAAAGTTTGGGTCGCGGAGCTATAGCATGTATATAGAGCGAAAGTTGCAGCTCTCTTTCAGGGAGGCAGCGTGGCTGAGTGAACTTCGGCTCTTGCGCTGAACATTTTTGAGCTGGCAGCGAGCGTTCGAAGCTCGCCGACGATTTATTTTTTCTTACCTTACGACGTGTAATTAATGCTTTTCGAGTATAATACATTTGTTTTGTATATGTCTTTCGTTTTTATGCTATTAATTAAGGATAATTAGGGAAATATCAGGCTTGTTTAACACAAACACGAATACAGACACATAATTTGCATTGCTTACAATGAAATGCATTTGTAGCGCATATGAAAATGTTATTGGTGCTGATAATAAATAGTGAGAAAGTGATAAGCTGATAAAAAATAGTGACTGTATGCGCATAGCATCACTTCGAATGTCCAAATGTATACTTTTATCGCCTATAAATAAATCAAGATAATTGTATATTCTGCCGCTTAAATGTACAGCAATCTACCTGCCGTGCAATGTGTCTACTTTAATAAGTAGATTAAAAGTATGATCACGAGAATATACAACTATCCTGATTTATTTACAGGCAATAAAAGTACATTTATTTACAACAAACTTTATACTGTAATTTCTTGCAAATAAAGGCCCACTTACATAAATCCCGTTTGGATATTGATGCTCAACATCACAGTTATCGGATGTGCTATGACTTGTTCAGAAATCGATTTTGCAAGTTGTGGCATCTTATAAGTGTAGTACTTCACATAAATAATTAATTCCCAAGAAAAACTTCGTACCAATAATTTCCTTCCAGACAACATAATGTCTAAAATGTGGATGTAAGACACATGAAAAACTTATCTTATATTACTTATATCTTTAAGATATCTTATAGACGTATCCAGTCAACTTTTAAAATTAGGACATAAGACGTCTATAAGATATCTT
>NW_014568242.1:0-242 GCF_001313825.1 Dinoponera quadriceps | reverse complement strand
ACGCATGGTCCAAGAATACAGCGCCTCAACGGGTGGTGGGGGGAGGGTGAGGGTGGGGGCGCTTGATAGCCCCCCCCAGGGGCAATAACTTTCCCTCAGACACCAACCTCGTAGCTCCAATAATATGCGAGATACGGGCCAGTGAAAAAAAAATGGAGGGGGGGAAAACTCGGACCACTTTTTTCAAACTCTAGTAATGTATACCATGCCTCCCAGATACATAACTCAAAAAGTGCATCTCC
>NW_014568241.1:0-576 GCF_001313825.1 Dinoponera quadriceps | reverse complement strand
TGTCGAATGAATCTTGCGTTTCTATACGTTAAATCGTGAACGGATGCAAACTAGCCTGTGTGATTGAAAAATTCAGCTTTATTACGTTATATCCATGCGGCAGCCTCGAGGATTTTAGCCGGGGAGCGTTTCTTCCAATTCTACATCAGAAAACGTGAACTAATGAGTATTCACGTTTCGGCTTGAATCTTTTCGACCAAATACGTTAGTTCCATGAGGAAAGGTAAAAAAAGTCAATCTTCTTGCGAATCTTGCGAGTTTGCTTGTTATAAGCGAAGAAACGTGAATGTCGAGTGAATCTTGCGTTTCTNTGAACGGATGCAAACTGGCGAGTGTGATTGAAATATTCTGCTTTATTACGTTATTTCCAGGCGGAAGCCTCGCAGATTTCAGCCGGCGAGCGTTTCTTCCGATTCTACATCAGAAAACGTGAACTAATGAGAATTCACGTTTCGGCTTGAACCTTTTCGACCAAATGCGTTAGTTCCATGAGGAAAGGTAAAAAAAGTAAATCTTCTTGCGGATCCTGCGAGTTTGCTTGTAATAGGCGAAGAAACGTGAATGTCGAGTGAATCT
>NW_014568240.1:0-1726 GCF_001313825.1 Dinoponera quadriceps | reverse complement strand
CGGTTACACTTCGGGTTGCCACAAAGGCCTCGTACGAGCGTGCAGCTATATCCTGCACCTGGTGAGCACTCGCTTGAGGGTGTTTGTAAAGACAACAGCAAGAATTGAGTGATAGAAGTTTGGTTAGCCCGAGGTTTCCTTATGATACCCGCATGAGCGTGCAGATGTACGGCAACGGTGAGATCTCGCGTGGAGGATTCGCCAGTTTGCATCCGTTCACGATTAACATAAAGAAAGGCAAGATTCACTCGACATTCACGTTACTCCGCCTATTACACGCAAGCTCGCAAGTTTCGCCCGAGTNTTCACTCGACATTCACGTTACTCCGCCTATTACACGCAAGCTCGCAAGTTTCGCCCGAGTATTGATTTCTTTTAACTCTTCTCGTGGAACTAGCGTATTAGGTCGAAAAGTTTCAAGCGGAAAAGAGAAATCCCATCAGTTCACGTTTTCTGATGTAGAATCGTAAGAAATGCTTGCCGCTTGAAATCTTCGAGGCTGCCGCATGGAAATAACGTAATAAAGCTTAATATTTCAATCACACTCGCCAGTTTGCATCCGTTCACGATTTAACGTAAAGAAACGCAAGATTCACTCGACATTCACGCTACTTCGCCTATTACATGCAAACTCTCAAGTTTTGCCCGAAGATTGATTTATTTTACTTTTTCTTCTGGAACTAGCGAAATTGGTCTAGTAAATTCAGGCGGAATCGAGAATGCTAATCAGTTCACGTTTTCTGAAGAAGAATCGAAAGAAACGCTCGCCGGCTGAAATCTGCGATCCTGCCGCATGGAAATAACGTAACAAGCTGATTATTCCAATCACAATCGACCGTTTGCATCCGTTCACGATTTAACGTAAAGAAACGCAAGATTCAGTCGACATTCACGTTATTCCGCCTATTACACGCAAGCTCGCAAGTTTCGTCCGAGAATTGATTTCTTTTAACTCTTCTCGTGGAACTATCATAATAGGTCGAAAAGTTTAAAGCGGAAAAGAATTACCATCAGTTCACGTTTTTTGATGTAGAACCGCAAGAAACGCTCGCCGCTTGAAATCTTCGAGGCTGCCGCATGGAATAACGTAATAAAGCTGAATATTTCAATCACACTCGCCCGTTTGCATCCGTTCACGATTTAACGTAAAGAAACGCAAGATTCACTCGACATTCACGCTACTTCGCCTATTGCACGCAAATTCTCAAGTTTCGCACGAGAATTGATTTCTTTTAACTCTTCTCGTAGAACTATCGTATTTGGTCGAAAAGTTTCAAGTTGAAAAGAAAATTCCCATCAGTCACATTTTCTGATGTAGAAACGCAAGAAACGCATGCCGCTTGAATTCTTCGAGGCTGCCACATGGAATTAACGTAATAAAGCTGAGNGCACTCGCCCGTTTGCATCCGTTCACGATTTAACGTAAAGAAACGCAAGATTCACTCGACATTCACTTTAATTCGCCTATTACACGCAAACTCGCAAGTTTCGCTCAAGTATTGATTTCTTTTAACTGTTCTCGTGGAACTAGCGTATTAGGTTGAAAAGTTTCAAGCGGAACTGAGAAATACCATCAGTTCACGTTTTCTGATGGAGAATCGCAAGAAACGCTCGCCGCTTGAAATCTTCAAGGCTGCCGCATGGAAATAACGTAATAAAGCTGAATATTTCGTCACAATCGCCCGTTTGCATCCGTTCACGATTTAACGTAAAGAAACGCAAGATT
>NW_014568239.1:5822-10372 GCF_001313825.1 Dinoponera quadriceps | reverse complement strand
TTCACCTCAAGCTCTCCACTGGGTTGCGCAGTCTATTATATACGTCTATGTCATATACCTATGTATGACCAGTGTACGCACTACAGGTATATGAAAGAGGTCACCATGTCCGGATACGGGCAATAGGACAGGAGGATGGATGTATAAAAATAATATGTATAAAAGAAAAATTTTTTGTTAATTATGTAAGGAAAATTTTGCATTAGTACTTATTTTTATATAGTAAAATGATAAATTATAATAATAAATTATATGTTAAAACATGTGTATAATTAAAAATAGCTGCTACTAAGATATAAAGCTTAGGGGAAATAATGCATTGTTATTAATTGAATTAATTGAATAATATATTATTATTAATTATTAATTATTTATTAAACAGTCAGCCATGAATATCTGTTAATTATTTTATTATATTCATACTAAAAGAGCGGAAAAATATATAAGTAGCATATAATATTACAGCTTTCCATCATAGTTAAATAAAGAGAAACTGATCTTTTTCAAGAAATATTGAGATATATTAGGTACTTGAATTAACTCTTGCTATTTTTTGCTACAAAAACTCGTGTTTATTTCAAAAGAATGGTATATTATTTCTTATTCAAAGTATTGTCCATCGGAAGCTATAAAAGAATGGTATATTATTTCTTATTCAAAGTATTGTCCATCGGAAGCTATAACCTTTTCCCACTTTTCGGGTAACACACGAATTCCGCGGTAGAAAAATTCAGAGTCTTTCGAGGCGATCCAGTCATCGAGCCATTTTTTTATATTTTCAGAAAGAACTGAAGTATTGCTTAGAAAGGCCATGCTGCATCGACCGAAACAAATAGTAAGCTGAAAGAGCAATGTCTGGTGAATAGGGCGGGTGGGGTAAGACACTTCATCCAAATGTCTCCAAGATTTCCTTCATTGGTGTTGCAACATGTGGTCTAGCATTATCATGGAGAAGAATAATTTTGTCACGTCTTTTGGTGTATTGCGGGCGTTTTTCTTTGAAAGCTCAATTCAAATTGAATAATTGTCATCAATAGTGTTCAGCATTAATGGTTTGACTCGGTTGCAGTAGCTCATAATACACTACACCGACTTGACCCCACTAAATACACAGCATGTCCTTCTTTCCATGAATATCCTGTTTTGGCGTTAATGTTGATGGTTCGCCGGGACATACCTATGATTTCTTGCGCTTAGAATTGCAACGAATTCATTTTTCATCTTCACAATTCGATGCAAAAACGACTTCCGTTTTTATTTTTGAAGCAGCAATTTACAAATGGTTAAACGTTTCGCAATGTCTCTTTTTTCCAATTCATGTGGGACCCAGTTTTCTAGCTTTTGGATAATTCCCCATTGTTTTTAAACGTTTGCTAACGGTTGACTCATCGACA
The DNA here is from genome assembly GCF_001313825.1 of Dinoponera quadriceps. Taxonomy (NCBI): domain Eukaryota; kingdom Metazoa; phylum Arthropoda; class Insecta; order Hymenoptera; family Formicidae; genus Dinoponera; species Dinoponera quadriceps. The sequence goes on along the minus strand of NW_014568239.1, from coordinate 8,978 downwards.
TTTAGTATTTCCAACAACTCTTTGCGTCTGACATGAATCTTCTTTCAGTGATACCTTCAACTCTCCATCTTTAAACTTTTTCGATTGATCAGGGCGCCCTTTGTCATTTACGTCAAAATTGTTATTTTTTAATCGTTTAAATCAATTTTGCAAATTGTTTCAGATAGAGCATGTTCCCCATAAGTTTCCGCTAGCAAACGATGACTTTCAGCAGCAGATTTCTTGAGATGAAACTAGAAAAGTAATGCAAATGTTTTTTTTTTGGTACGGAATCCGACATCTTCAATGCAATAAAAAATTGTGTTCTTTGCACTACGATCTAATGTCACACACTGATTATTAAAGCCTATGGACAGTAGTTTCATATACATTAACAGTCACTTTCGGCCATGTTGAAATAGCACAACTGACGTTTATTAGTCAACAACGAGAATTAATTCAAGCACCTAATATTTGAAAAGTCTAGTAATTAGTATTAGAAAGTGTGATTGGTTTCCTCATAAAACTATAACCCTTATCTTAGAAATGCATTGACGAGGTCGTCGAAAAGAGATATCGCGAAGACGTAAACCTGTAAAGAAGACTCGTGGATTATAAAATGCAAAAAAGGAATCAGATTGATTCATATAACAAACATGTATGAAATAAATTTACTTTTTACAAGTATTACATATCTTTGTCGATTAGTTGTCTTTTAATATTTTGCGGTCCGCACTGCGCATGAAGCTGTTTCATTGTCCGCCTCGAGCAAACTGAGCCTATGATCTGTATTTGGCTATATATCTTTTATTATAAGTAAATGCCGAATAAAAAGACTTATTAAAGTTAAAACACTTTAGTTAATAAATATTCATAACATTAATGTATTTATATCGCGGCATTATGATACTGGCGACCTGTAACGGCGAAATATGCTCGAAATCATAATTTGCAGCAGGAAGACTCGGTAAAAAGTACGTATAAATAGTGTACATTCGGCGGACTGTAAAGTGTTAATTCCCTCTCCTATATATAACACATTCCTATAAATAACATACAGATGTTTAAAAGCCATTGCACGTGAAAATATTTTAGCCATAACGTAAGCGTGTAAATAAATTGATCAATCATAGTAAACTATTCTTCTTATGGTCCAAGAAAATTAGTTTACAGTCAAAAATTACTTTAAACCAGACAAAGTGTTTCTTACAGATTGCGGTTTTATGTGCAAAAAGATTCTGATCCGAATTTTAAGATAATGTTAATCTTTCTTACAAAAATATTTTAAATATTGCAAAAAGAGCTACTTTTTGCACATAAAACCTATATTATTTTGGAAACTTGAAGTGCTAGTGAAATTTGATATCGTTTTCAGAATCTAAAAATCTATGAGAGACATATTTTTTATTCAAAATAATAAAAAAAAATATTTTTCTGTAAACTAATATAATCGACTGTGGTTGATCAATTTGCTTATGGCTTTACAGTTGCAACTAAATTTTTTTCGCGTGCAATGGCCTTTAAGGCTATTGCACACAAAATGACATAGTTGCATATATATATAGCATAAGACTGTCTCAACCAATGAACATCTAGCATAAAATCGTGGTTTTGATTTATATTAAAAGATCATTAATTAAGATGGTTTTATGCTATGTACAAGCAGCTATGCCATTTAGTGTGCGATTGCTCTAACAGATAATTAAAAAAATAATGAATCTTCTATATGGACATTTTAAGGCGTACATAGTCGAATGAAAAATATTATAAGATGTCTTTTATCTTGTTAAAAGTTGTTTCATAGTTGAAACTTATAAGATAATTAAAAATAAATTTGATTTTAATTTTAATTTTATAATCATTAATTTCTTAATTTTATAGTCTTAAATTTTAATTTTAGTCCTATATATAGTCATTAATTTCTTAATTTCATATTCATTTTTAGCCGTTTTTTAAAATTGTAATTTTGATAAATTATTTTTTATATTTTATATAAATTTATTTGTTTTAAAAATAAAATTTATCTTTATATATAAATGTAAAACTATAATTTAAAAAAATGTATTACATTTTTTCAAAATATGGTTATACTTGTGTATGTAATATACACTAACAGAATTAACATAAATTGTTATAATATATATTCTTTTCGTAATTGCAAAGGAGCCGAGAATAATTGAAGAAGAATGACATTATCGAACTTTCTTAGTCATGGATATTCAATATGTAATGAAGTATTAATGTTATAATTAAAAACTATCTTGATATTTTATTTCTATGTATATAAAGCTACAATGAAGCATATTAGTTATTTTTGTGAATTTGTATTGCTGCAGTTATTATCGATGCTGATTCGACATAAATTTACCGACAGAAGATTATTAAACAGTTAAATTTTCTGTCTTGCTAAATCCCGGAAGGCCAGTGGCGTCGATCATATAATATTAAAGATCTTCATCTCTTTTCTTCATTATCCTGGCCAAGGATTCCGAGTGCTATGCGCTGTTTCGAATCACATGCCACTATATACGTATTAAAAATTTTCAGTATTAGATAAATTGTTGTATGGGCAAATAAGCCTTGAGAGACCTAGAGGTAATTGAAGGAAAGTGACATTACCGACTATGTTTAGTCATCCGATATAAATATCTGAATATTATGGCATAATTAGTATTGATTTTATAATTTACGGTTATTTCGATGTTTTATCTATATATAAACATAGACTTACAATTAAATATTTTTGTGAAACTGCATTCCTGCAGTTATCATCTACGCTAGTTTGACCTAATTTTATCAACAAATTTATCGACTAAAGGTAATTATCTGCAGAAAGCAAAATAACAAGTTGTTAAATAATTTATTTGTGCAAGCGGATCGAGGCAACGGAATATCATTGCAGCGGCTCATTTACGCATATTAGTAGACGCGCGGTTTACGAACGTGCGTCCGTCTAAAAGGTGGTGCAAGTTGTATTTAATAATTACTACATCATTTATTGGAAAAAAATGGATAAATTTTTCATAAGGAGCTTATATGTAAATTCATTTATAAGAAAATAGAAAGATGACAAATTTACTAATCAATTTATTAAAATACAAACATATATATATAAATAAATATATAATACTCGGTTATATATATATATATATATATATATATATATATATATATATA
>NW_014568239.1:2404-4328 GCF_001313825.1 Dinoponera quadriceps | reverse complement strand
TGCAGCACTTTTCTTCAAATGAAAACAAAAAATTAATGCTTTCCGCAAATCATCATTTTCTGGTACAAAATTCGACATTTTTAACACGATGAAAAAATATGATGTTGTTTGTTCAATAACTTGATGTAAACTGAATATGTTTGATAGATGTCATAGAAACCAAACAAAACAAAATTAAGGCCCGTTCAAAATAAATGTTCCCTATCGAGACATTTGTATTTTGACGCTCACTTCATACCGGTACACCTGGTAGAATGGACACGAACCAAGCGACGTTACTGTTATCGCTGGAAAGTACATTCAACGGACTTGGTTAAGGACTTGGTTAAGGACTTGGTTAAGGATGTACTTTTTCAGAGGACGTATCGAAAAATATATCTCTAAAATGCCTCCGATATGCCAGGATATCGATCGCGTCACTTTTCCCTTAGGATAGACACGTAAAAAGTGAACAGTTTTACGTGAACTCGCGATCACGTAACGTCGACGAAACATGGAAACGTGAAGCTATTCACGTGAACTTTCTCGCTATCAAATTTGCTGACGGGAAGATGAAACCTTGTGACATGATTGATTCAGTATATAATGTTACTATTACGCTGAGATGTAAGAAACGTAACGTTTCTAAGATTATAGCGTTATTTTTAAAATTAGATGGTTAAATGTTTTAACGATAGGCTCGCTTCTCCGATATTATATCATTAATCATGTTTTGTAATTTTTATTTTTCACATATTCGGCGTTACATAATCGCGCGAATAATGAAAAAGTTCACGTGGAATCGGTAAAGCGGAAAATGAAATGTAAAATTACATTATCGATACCCAGAGTGGCGACGTAGTAGATTTTATGTGCAAAAAGATTCTGATCCGAATTTTAAGATAATGTTAATCTTTCTTACAAGAATATTTTAAATATTGCAAAAAGAGCTACTTTTTGCACATAAAACCTGTATTATTTTGGAAACTTGAAGTGCTAGTGAAATTTGACATCGTTTTCAGAATCTAAAAATCTATGAGATACATATTGTCTTACTCAAAATAATAAAAAAAAATATTTTTCTGTAAATTAATATAATCGGTTGTGGTTGGTCAATTTGCTTATGGACTTACAGTTACAATTAAGTTTTTAATACACCGTAAGTAGGGTTCGAAATTGCGCGAGAGAAAGAAATATGTGCGGTTTTTGTCTACAGGCTGCGTTTTTTTAGGGTGTTCATACACTGTAAGCTCATTCTATTTTCTTCTGATATGTAACGAACGACAGATAGAATGACAGCACGTGAGCGCCCAAAAAGATGGCGCAGCCATAATATCGTAGTTAGCTATACCGTAAACTAACTGAATCGGTATTATATTTTATATATAAGTTGTGTTGCATGAAAGTTATTATATTACAAAAATGGTTGGATGTACCATTCCCTTCTGCAATAATTCCTCTGAGAAGAAATATTTATTAAACATGCTACCGACACATAAATAACGCGTTAAGCGTTATTAGATAAATAAATAGAGATAAATAGAGGATATAAATGCCAAATATATAATTACTGGACATCATTAAAAAAATTCATGTTTGTGCGAGGTAACATTATTCGTTTTATGTTTCTTTTTAATTTTTCATTTTAAATCGATAACAATGCATCATTCATCTAAATAAGATAATATGTTTTTTAATGTAAAACAAATAAAGCAATGTGCAATAAATAACAAATTTTTTATATACACCATCTATTTATTCCTATCCTTCAATTTATTTACAATCAGTTAATATTTCCTATTTTAATTTGAGCATTTTTTAAGAACCTACTTTAGGAAAGTGGTTCGAAAAAAAAGTAAATTTCGTAATTTTTTAAAGGGGAACAATGTTTATCGCTTAAAAACTTGTTGCACGTTTTAATGTAACTATTGAAGAGTATATTCAA
>NW_014568239.1:0-2338 GCF_001313825.1 Dinoponera quadriceps | reverse complement strand
ATTCAAATTTTTTGTATACAAAAAAATATTATTAATAATAAATAAATAAATTTATTATAATTAAATAAATATTTAATTTTGCGCCTCGCCATCAAAGTTACCGTTTTGTATACATTGTCGGGACTTTAATTCTTGCTTGAATTAAAAATGAAACAATATTTTTATTTTTTATATAATTTTGTTCTAAATGAATTTGTAATGTTAAAAAAATATATTTGAAAATTAAAATTTTGGGCGACTTTGAAAAAAAAGTTGGGATATTTACTAAACAGCGTCCATTTCTTTATGCAAAAAAAGAAATGGTTAATATTATTTTTTAGCTTTTTAACTTTTTAGCTTTATCGAGGAGGATTGACTATTATCTAACTAACGATCTTTACAAAAAGTTGATTGGTCAAATAATTTTTTTCTAATCGTATATATAAAATTGAAGAAAATGCAAAAACAGATTTCAAATAAAATGCGTATTCAGTGTAATTTTTGAATATTTGCATTCAGAGGCTAATTTACTATTCCAGAAGCATACAGTAGTTCTTGAGTTTCTTCATTATATTTATTCCGATCAATTTGAGCCATCCTACGAGCTGCTTGGGCCTTTTTTGTGCTACTTATAATAAGACTTATATCGGAATTGTCAATTCCGCTCCTTATGATGGCACGCCAATTATCAAAAAAGAATATATTAGACACATTCAGAAGCGAATGAGGACTCGTCTGTGTGAATGCAAAAAAAAATATATATCAATAGATGGCGAAAAGAGCGGCAAGAAAATAGCGACGCTTGGCGGTAAGGACAAGTTGACAGCCAAAATGATTGATAAACTCACTGTGTATTATGATTTGGCGATACAGTGATTCGCTGGAAAATATGCGTAATATAATGCGATATGGGCTACATATGAACACTACAATTCGACGGATAAAAACCCAGCAAGTGCCCGGTTGGCGCTGAGTCGTGGTGTGGCAGAGTGCTGCAGCGACAGGCGAGTTGAAATCATTTAAACATGATTATGCACCTTTACCGCCAGATGTTTTAACCCCAATAAAGCCCATATATGAAGATTTAAGTAACGATTCTCTATTAAAAAGATGCGTAGGTGGTTTTATGCAAAATACTAATGAGAATTATAAGCAAATGATATGGAAAATCAGTCCAAAAATTATTCCGAGCTCTATCATCGCAGAATTAACTGCATATATTGCCGCTTGTATGTTCAATGAGGAATCAGCAGCATTATTATGCATTTTTCATTCAATGGGTATAAGCATCGGACGATACACCCAGGATTACGCCAGTAGGGAGGATGTGGAGCGTATACGGATCTCCGACAAGAGAGTGCAGAACACGCGCGAGCAAAGAATGCTTCGTCGACAACATCAAATCGACATTTTGGAGACAGCCTCTTCAGCAGAAGGTCTTTTATATGGGCCAGAAATTGATGATTTTATTTAAGATGAAAAAAAATTTTAACTTAATGTAATCTACTCTTAACACTTTAAACGCGTTTTTCTCGAAACAGCATTTTTCAAATCGGTGACCAAAATATCTCCAAAACTACTGCATCGATCGGTCTCAAATTTTAAACATTTTTTTCAGACATAATTCCCATGTACTTGATCGAAGGATTTGTTATTACAAAAAGAACTTTTGATTTTATAAACAAAAAACTGTTTTTACTGTTTTTACTGTTTTTTGGCGTGAAATTCAATACTTTCACTTTGAACAGCCGCCATTTTGTGAAATCTTAATATTTCGAGAAATCCTTTGATCAAATACACAAAAAACTCATACAAGAAATAAATTTTCTTGATTTTTTGATTTCAGATAAATTGGCTTCGAGATATCATCATGAACCCTGTATTTAAAAAAGACATCTAACAAATTGCACATGATTCAGCTTATTATTTATATTTCTAAACAAAATAATTACTAAAATTACATTAATTTATATACTTTTAAGGACACCAATTAATATAATAAAAATATATACAGTTAAAAAAAATTATAGAAATTGGCTTTTTTTAAAATTATTTTTAAATTTTTAAATTTTATAATTAATTTTTTAATTATAGAAATTGGCCTCCTGTCTGCATGTAAAAGTTTAAATGTAATCTTTAAAAAGTCTAAATGTACAAAAGGATACATTGGGCCTAAGTAAAGAATATTTTCTGGTCATAGAGAGAATTTCGTTAATTTGAATCTCAAGCTTATTTACTTCTTATTTATATGGTTCAGAATATCACATATACGAGGTCTGTTCAAAAAGTATCGCTAATTTTGTGTTTTTCCAAAAATTATTTATTTATTTATGAATATCTATTTTGTCTCCTTCAAAGT
>NW_014568238.1:3096-4311 GCF_001313825.1 Dinoponera quadriceps | reverse complement strand
TTCACTCCCATATTTTTAATACCATAAACTTTTATTCTTTTTTTCAGCTGACGAACATGACGATGTCATATCCCATTATGATTTACGCTATACGTTGGGAACAAATAATATTAAAACAGACCGCAATTCTAATGATCGATAGAGGAAGCTGTATTAGAATACCATGTATGAGACAACTTACCTCTTGTAGAATAAGTTACATTCTTCACGATTATAGTAAACATTACGTGAGAAGAAAACCCATTGTATATTTTATACGAAATTTCGTGTGTGCATTTCCATTCTGTGAATCGTAATATCATTTTTCCAACATTTTATTATTTTGCAGGTTGTCGATTCTGACAAAACGCAATGCTTGTTGCAAAACGCTGTTGACACAATGCTTTTTTATTCCATCCCGTTTTTACTCTATTTCAGTACGTTAACAGCTAGTTGCATAAGTCGATTTTAATTGATAGCTTATCCGTTACTCCCCTTTTTTATAGCATACGAAGAAACTTTAATTTGTACATTGCAGAAAGAATCTTTAATTTGTACATTGCAGTCTCGTATTGTGCTGGCGACATTGTGAGGGTGACTCGACGAGGGGAAGCTTGAAATGTATAATAAAACAAGAGGGCGTGAAGTAAAACGTTTTTACGCGAAGTACCTAAATCCCGAGAAAAATTTATCCTTAAATCTACATAAAATCATATTACACAATATNCCCAGATATTGCGCCGTCCAATTATTACTTGTTCCGTTCGATGGCACATGGTCTAGCTCATCAGCAGTTCCGCTTATATGAAGACATCAAAAAATGGCTTGATTCGTGGGTAACCTCACAAGACAAACGCTTTTACCGTAACAGTATTCGAGATCTGGTAGAAAGATGGGAAAAAGTTGTAGCTAGCGATGGGCAATACTTTGAATGATTCATTTGTAATCATTTTTTTACAATAAAGTTATATTTTCATAAAAAAAAACAGCGAGAACTTAGTTGCGCACCTAATATATACATTTATTTTTGATATTATCTTTACCTTGACACATCTGACACTCGTTGCACCTTGCTAGTTTCTGTCAAAACGCAATTAAATCACCAAGTATTCGAAGTAGGTACTCCGCACAACTCATTGAAAACTACAACGAAAACTAAAAATGGCAGAAAGAATACCACACACACACACACACACGCACGCACGCACGCACGCACGCACGCACGCACGCACGCAC
>NW_014568238.1:1051-2990 GCF_001313825.1 Dinoponera quadriceps | reverse complement strand
CACACACACACACACACACACACACACACACACACACACACACACACACACACACACAATTCACTGAAAAATTCCAAATCGATGTGCGACGCGGTTTCACAAACTGGCGAAATTCAACCGTGTCACAAACAACTCCATATGCGCGTCAATATCTTCGTGGTCTGTGGTACCGCGCCACGTAAACACAAGTGTTTCGCGATGACGCAAGAAAGGGAAGCTGCTCTTCGTACGACTGCTCATGCGACATTGAGAAAAGGTTCTCAAGTGAGAAGCATCGGTCGCTATTGCGCCCGCGCCGCGACGTCGACGCCGACTCCCCACCGTGTTGTCAGGTAGATAAACATTGTGGCTTTCGCCACGTGCGTTTCCACCGAACGAAAAATCAATAGACTCATGTGTCCACGCCGCGTGTATTGAAAGATGAATAATAACATTATTTAATAACAAGAAATAATCACTTATCTATCAAAGCTAAGTAATAAAAATTTTGCGTCTGTTTTAGGAACATGTTCTCTTCCATCTTTCGATTTTTTGATCAGCCTAACAATGATATTGAATGATATAAACGTAGCAGTGATATTAAAAAAAAATAATCTGCCTTTTTATTATAATTTTATATTTTCTATTCCCCGCTTTTTTTACCGGAGCATTTACGCGCTGGACATATATCCGCTATTACATAAATTAAAATTCAATTTTAAGACTGTTTATACTTTTCCAAAAATGGGACCTATGGTTGGACGTTAGATCAGGTATTATATTTTACCAAAAAAAAGAAAAATATTTCCCATTCAGTATGTATTCCACATTTTTTAATACTTACGAGAAACGCGAGTTGACACATTAATGCAGGCCGCTTCGACGCAAAGCACACGCATCGGTGACTTGGCCAACTATAAAGAGGAGCTATACGATCCGACATAAGATAATTGTTTCCTCATGAAGAATAAAAATTGGCGATTTACGTTACGCGAATTAATAAATTTTTTTCGGTCGGAATACTCTTGTTTTTAGAAAAAATTGCTAGATACATGTATATTGTTTTTACCTATTTTTCTAATATTTCGATGATTTTGCAAATTATAGAAATTAGATAGAAGATAGTGAAATGCAACGTAATGAGCAGTGAGTTAAATTCTATAAACGTGGGGAAGGTGGAAGAGCGAGCATGTATCTCTTCGTCTTCGATTGCAGAANCCAACTATAAAGAGGAGCTATACGATCCGACATAAGATAATTGTTTCCTCATGAAGAATAAAAATTGGCGATTTACGTTACGCGAATTAATAAATTTTTTTCGGTCGGAATACTCTTGTTTTTAGAAAAAATTGCTAGATACATGTATATTGTTTTTACCTATTTTTCTAATATTTCGATGATTTTGCAAATTATAGAAATTAGATAGAAGGTAGTGAAATGCAACGTAATGAGCAGTGAGTTAAATTCTATAAACGTGGGAAAGGTGGAAGAACGAGCATGTATCTCTTCGTCTTCGACTGCAGAGGTGTCTTGGCCGTCGTAAACAAATGAATTTCCTCGGGAATAAACACTACAAGCTCAGTCGACGTCTTTTACTGCTAGTCGGTTTGTGGCCGTACGAACACTCACATTTCAAATATTTTCAAGTGGTGCTTTGTAACATCGTTGTAATATTTACAACAATTGGTCAGGTATTAAATGATGCCTCGTACGGAAGAAAAAAACCAATGATATCGAATTCAATCTATCGTTCAGTTATGTCACGATGTAACGCGACATAGAGGAAAGTATTTTTATCGTCAATTTCATTTAATCAACGGCTCGTGATTTCAGATTATGAAACTAATAACCCTGAGACAGAATATTGGCCTCATGCTGAAAATACTCTCTCCTACCGTTCTTTGTTTAATTTTTATCGTAAAATACCAAACATTCTGTATCATCCCTGAAAAAGTGAGTC
>NW_014568238.1:0-792 GCF_001313825.1 Dinoponera quadriceps | reverse complement strand
TCTCATTACTTCTTTACCCCTCCATTTCTTTAACACACATAATTCGTATAATTTTGCAAAAATAGAAAGTAAATTTCTCCCAAGGCACATTTATCAGGCTAGAAAAATGTAAGTGAAAAAAATCTCCTGATTTATATATTTAAGATATAGAAAACATATGCAAATTTGAAAGTTTCTGATTCGCCGTACTTGGCAAAGGCGGCAAGGCCGCGCAGCGAACGCACAAATATTTGTAGCAAGAATCGGAAATATATTTTAATATTTATCATTTAACCGTTTTAATGAACGATCGATTTTATTCAAATGTTCCCTTAAATTCTCACATTTCTCGAGAATAGCTACAACGCCTGATGGAACATGTGGAAAAGGATTGGAATATGTTAAAAGAAAAAAGAGAATTAAACATCATTGAAAGATATACTTATATTAAAAGCATATGCACTTTGGGTTTCACAAGTAAGAAATGGATGCAAATCACTTGGGTTTTGATCATATCGTGCATTCTAAAAAGAGTCCTATCATACTTTCAGTAATCGGTGTTGTGGCGACAATAGTCTGCNAATACGCTTAAAGATAAAAGAGAGTTAGACATCATTGAAAGATATACTTATATTAAAAGCATATGCACTTTGGGTTTCACAAGTAAGAAATGGATGCAAATCACTTGGGTTTTGATCATATCGTGCATTCTAAAAAGAGTCCTATCATACTTTCAGTAATCGGTGTTGTGGCGACAATAGTCTGCATTCTCTTGCCGTTCGTACCAATCATTTTCAACATTCTTGCGCCGTT
>NW_014568237.1:0-2066 GCF_001313825.1 Dinoponera quadriceps | reverse complement strand
GAGAGAGAGAGAGAGAGAGAGAGAGAGAGAGAGAGAGAGAGAGAGTCGCTGCTTCTCGGTACCTGTGCATGCAACAGAGACAACAATAATTACCGAACACATCCCGTGCAGTGACGGGAGCTACGGTGTACCGCCGCCTGTCGTCGTCGGTGTGCGCCGCGAACTTTTCGCGCTGTGCAAATTAACGATGGAGGTAAATCAATCAATGGATATCCGCGGGACACGCGCAACGAGCGGCGGCAAAAATTAATCCGACGCACGCGAGCATCGACGAGGTTGGCTGCTCGAGTCCCACGGGTACATATTATTGAATTAAGTCGGCCTTCTCTCTCCTCCACCTATTCCCCTTCTTTCTCCTTCTACAGCACGTACGCCCGATGGCGGTGAAAATCGCGTGCGACCGGCCGCGGGGCAACGACAAATCGCAATCGGGCCACGTTTAAATGCACGTAAGAGCGCCAAACGCGCTACCGTGTCATGTCGATCGCCCGGTATATAATGGTCGGCGGCGAGCAATTAATACGATATCAATCCGGGCCGAAGTTTCCGCTCGCGAAAGTGCCGCCTCTCGCGCGCCGGGAGCATCGACCCAGCTCTCTTTTTCTCTCTCTCTCTCTCTCTCTTTCTTTCTCATCTACTCTCACAGTTTCTCTCGCGTATTTTTTCTTGTTATACGTCGCGTGATTATTACACGATGCGGGAAAGCATATAAATAATTCCGGATTTCGCCGAGATCGGCGGCTTTACTAACTTGCATTATTAATAAATATACTCGCCCGTTTCCTCTTTCTTTCTCACTTTCGTAATGCAGTACACCGACGGTAATAATAATAAGTGTACACACAATGACGGCAGGGTACGTCGGGTGACGTTGGTTGTCGCAAGATGATTTAACGTGCCGCCGCTGGCGGCGTGTCCGCGTCCCGGTCGTGTCGATACACGCGAACTATCGCGAAATGTGTCATGAATATCGCGGCATATTTACATCCTATTTAAATTCATAAAGCACACGCGCTCGATGGAACATTTTTCGGAACGCCGTATCGCGGTGGCCGTCGATCGGAGGTATTCAGACGGAAACTAGTCGCGTGGTCGTCGTCTTCGTTTATCAATTATGACGTTACCATTACGTGATGTATGAAGCGCGTATTATCGCGGATGTACTTATTACGCATTGGAAATCGCGTTGATTGAAAAACATGCAAGAAAGCAGGGACCAAGGTTGAATAAATCTGTGTATTTTATCGTCGATCTAATGCTAAATCGATATATCGCCGATAAACATCGCGGACGAGAAATTGATTGACACGACAAGAGGATGAATCGAATTGTGTGTGTGTGTGTGTAGTTTGTGGTGTGTGAATGAATGTCGATAAACATTAGATGTGGATATTATTTCGTTCATATCATATTTCGGCCGATGAATAACGTACGAGTGAGATCGGACCATCAGTAAGATAAGAGACGAAAAATTGATAAAGGTGAAGAGGTAAGCCAAATCGAGATTTACATATACGACATGATAAAAATTTCATTCTTGCCCTCGGCTTTATTCGAGCTGCGTGCTCGCTATATATACACACACAGAACGTCCTAGAATGGTTACTACGCTTCGCTAAACATATCGGCTACAATTGGATCATAGAATCCTATTTTTGTTGAATCTCAATGTTACTTTAACCATTACAATCGAATCGTAAAACGCTATTTCTGTTTGATTTCCACGCCCGTGACCGGAACAAAGTTAAATTCGATTGAATTAATATAATTCAATTTTTAAAATATTCTTACATTTTAAGATATAGTTATAATTTAATTATAAGCGAAAAAATATAATAAATTTAGTCCGTTATGAGAAGAGGTAAAAATGATCCAATCTGACATTAACCACAACGATAAAATTACGATAAATTAATCGGAAATGTTGGTAAGCTGGTAAATTGAAAGTACTTAATATTTTAATACCCTCGAAAGATTGTAAATAATTACCTTACGAAATTAGTCGGAAAAATGTCCACGGCTGAGAGAGAGAGAGAGAGAGAGAGAGAGAGAGAGAGAGAGAGAGA
>NW_014568236.1:0-4532 GCF_001313825.1 Dinoponera quadriceps | reverse complement strand
GAGAGAGAGAGAGAGAGAGAGAGAGAGAGAGAGAGAGAGAGAAACAGCTAAACTCGCTGAATAAACCCGACAGCGCGGATTAAAATCGTCATGTCTTCGAGTCGCAGTGATGCGTTATCACGCGAGACCACGTCGGTTGTACATACATAGCATTAACAATCACAAAGAGAAAAGGGGAAGAGGGGAGGGAGGGGAGGAGGGCGAAAGTAAAAAGAACCGTATCGTCTCCCGTGCATTCGATTTCTAATGTAGCGTGTCGGTGGTACGGCTTGTTCCCTTTACCAAAGGCTTCTCGTGTGCACCCCTGGCTCCTTTGATACCCTCTTTATGTATCGCGAGGACAACATGGCGAGTCGGCGAAAAGCCCCCGGAGGAAGCCGCGACGAGCTTTTTCCGATCCCCGACTCGTATAAAGGATCCCGTGTTTACGCGCACCTGGAGTTCAGAGAGGACCGCGCAACGCACAATGCCCGCAACAATGGAAACTACAACCCCCCTCCCGCCACCACCCTTCTTTCCCCGGCGGCGAAGCCTCTTCACCCCTCCGCCCTCCCCATCTTCTACGTCTATCGTCGTGCCCCAAGCCGCGGTAACGTGAGTTTTATGCAAATGATACAAACGCATTCGACGTTATTACGGTGAAATAATTTGCCTAAGGAGAAGTCAATGTTTATCGTGATAACACACGGGCAAATCTGATATTTTCGTAAATTCCGTGTAAATTCCAGAATCGCGAGAATTTGGAGTCCGTCCACCCGTGTATTTTATAATAATTATACCTTTCGTCTCCTCTCTCTCTCTCTCTCTCTCTCTACCGGAAACGTCAGTCTGCCAACGCGTTGGAGCCATCGGATGCTACACTATCTTGTCTCCTGATTTTGCGGATCCCGCAACTTTTTCAGCCTCGTTCTTTTTCACGGGGATTCGCAAGCTCATTGCGTTTCGAACGTCGGAGCCCGGAATACGTGCGCAGTTCGATTCGGCGATTCGGAGGGATCTTCGAGTTACTCGGACCCGCCGCGCAATACTCGGCCGACAGCGCTGAGAGCGTGAGTGGGGAATTTTATTGAAACGAAACATACGACGCGGACACGCGGACGAAGTAATAAAAGAAAAATATCGTCCGCTCGATGCGCGCAATTAAACGCGGAATTAGTCCGCGGGCGAGGAGAAAAAATTTCCCGGGTGGCGGGAGGAGGGAGAGGTGAGCGAGCGCGGATGGTGGAAGGGTGGAAGCGCTCGTTGAAGGTATACACATAGACACAGGCGCGCACGTAAAGTTCTCGCATCGTTGCTGCGTTCGCGCTATCCGCGGGGACACTGCAAATCCGGTTAAGCTCGCTTCTGATTTCAGCGTGTACCCCGTGTGTTACGCTCCCTCGTGATCTTCCCGGCGGTTTCCCTCTCTTTCTACCGCCACTTCTCTTTGTCTCCCCCGCACGCGTTTCTTTTCTCCTCCTCCAACCCCTCTTTGCTTTATTCGCCATCGTGAATAACCGAACGACTTCGTGCGCGAATAACCCCAAGAGCCGAGAACTTTTTAAACCGGATAACGAATCAGCCTCCTCTCGTTGAATTCCGTCGAGCATCAGAACTGGGAATGTTGTGATACTACTGACATAATAATGGTATCGATATTTTTCTCTCAATACCGGCTATTTTTATATCGATATTTTCTTTCGATATTCGTACCTATATCAGTATTACTTTGTTTCGGTATCTGTACGATATCCTTTTTTTATTAATTTTTTACTCGATCGATCTTCAAGATATGTATTTTTGCTTCTTGAAAATTAACGTAACACGCAACTTACGTTTCAAGCCTATTTTTTCTTACGATTTCTTTTCTATTACGTTAATTTTACGGCTATTTATTGATTGCTGAAGTAAAAGGAAAGCGTCCGGATATTTTTACAATTGTGCGCAATCGGATGTTATTTTCTGCGTATATTTGTTCTATTTCCACGTACCGTTCTGTTCCCGTATACCGCAATAATTTTAAAAGTAGCTTGCAAGATAAACACTTCCCTGATTTTTATGTTTCCTCTAATTTAAAATTTTTCCAAGTTTCGATACCAATATCGGCAGCAATATTTTGGTCCTGATACTAATTTCATTAGTAATATCGATATTCTTGATTAGATACCTCTTTCAATATTAGTATCGGAACTTTCACGGTACCACAACATCCCAAGTCAGAACTCATCAACTAACGAGACGATGGTATATAATAATGATGGTAATAATAAAATAACAATTAATATGATAACATAAGATGATACAAAATACAGACCAAATACGTAACAAAAATAATAATGAAATAAAACGAAGAGAATAATGGTAGGACGTCGCGCAATTGAAATCGCGAATGTTGAACAATCAGACGTGGAAGCAGATGCGTCGCAACATGTCCGACCGGTGTCCACCGAAAGGGTTCGCGCATTCTCCGCCACAGGGGGGGCAAAGATTCAGAGAAAGAGACCCTCCGCGAGTACTTCGCTCTTTAACGATGGATGAGCGAGAGGCAGGGCGCGTCGGTGCTCCTCAATGTTGCAGTTTTTCATTCCGTCGCATACCAAGAAGCGCTACTAGCCGGGAGCGAAGGCGGACCGCGGAATGCCATTAGCGAGCGGGTCGCAATACCGCCGCAAGTAATATCGGAAATATCGATAGACAGACTTCGTTCCGCGCTGTCCGGCGGGCCGATAACTCTTGCAGAAAATGCCGAAGCAACGCGCGAAGGCTTAATTAAAAAATACTTGCAGCCCGACGTAATTACGCGACGGATTCTTCGCGTGAGCGCGTCCGCGCGCGCGAAAAGGAAGCGGAAACGGAAGACCGACGAGATAGAAAGATCTTGTCAAGTCTCTCGCGCACAGCAGTCCTTCTGTCTCTTTTTCCCCTTCTCTCTGTGTCTCCCTTTTTCTTCCTCTCTCGCTCGCTTTTCTTCATTCCGCCTTTTTACCCCCTTTCTTTCTCCGCCTCTTCTTCTCCGAGTTTCCTCATCGAGCGGCGGGCCCGTGTCGCCTGACGGTACGAGCGCCGTAAACAAGCAGAAACGCGGTGGAAAAGTAATTAACGTATGTGCGTTTGAAACACGAATGCGCGGGTGAAAATGAAAAACCGCATCCGACGTTACCACCCGACGTCATGGCCGGCGAGAAAGAGGAGCGAGACAGTGGAAGGCGAACGGAAGGTGGAAGTCGAGAGGATGCGTAACTCGGCCTCGTTGGCTGTGCGCCGGTTTATGCATTTTCAACTCCGACTGGCCGGTTAATTCCCGAAGCGACTCGCGTCTCGGCGAAATGGGTTTTTATATTATAACGCGCGCGTGAAAGAGCTCACCTCGCCGGCGATATTAACGCGATAAAGTGTGTAAGGAAGCCGAGAATCCAGAGGAAGAAGAATCCAGAGAAAAAAAAGAAAGAGAAAGGGGGGGGGGAGAACATTGCCGGGGTCATCAAGATACGAAATCACGGAAGGCATCACAGCAGCTGCCGGTCGAAGGTCGTCCTAAGAAGCGGCCGGAAGAGCGAACGCTGCGCGGATCCCCCGACATCCGTCACGTCGACGATCGGCCATTAAGCGTTCGCTCGCGAAGTCGGCACAAAGCCGCAACTTTCCGGACGACCGCGATTGTCGCCGACAGACAGACAGACACAACGGAGAGCGACGGAAAACAAGCGCCACCCTCGCCCCATCCCACCTGCTCCGGTAGACGAGCATCCGTCAGAAACAGCGAACGAGCGCGAAAAGCGTCTCCGATCTCCTACGAGCGCGCGCTCTCCAAAGTTCGCGCACGGCGGAGAATCGTCTCCGAACATGCCGCTCGAAAGTTATGATTAACGTTAATTCGCAGCCCGCTTAAGCCGAGACCACGAGAGAGAGAGAGAGAGAGAGAAGCGAGATCGCGTCGTTCTCCCTCACCTCCGCCGACGTTCGGCTGGCCCATAGATATTTCATGCGCCGCCCCCTCGCCCCTCGTATATCACTCGCGTAACACATGGCGCCATCCCCAGAGGGGGAGTTGTGCACGGACCCCAGGGCGCGCGCACCGTTGAGGCGAGGTGAGGCGTCGCACAGCCGGAGTGTGTCTCGTTCAAGAGCGAAGGCGAAGAGGGAAGGAGCGCAAACCAGCACACGGCTGGCTGGATGGAAGAAGGGACGGGTTGATGCCTTAATTTATCACCGTGACCCACGTCTCTTCTGGAGACGTCGCCGCGAGAGACGTCCATCCCCGTGTCCCCTCCCGCCCCCGCCGTCCCCCTCGCCGCTTGTCCACCGGAATAGCTCTTAATCAGCCGCGATACAGCCGTCTGTTGTCGGTAAACGGCGGTCTATTGTAAAGCGGATTCCCCGCTCTGACAAGACGAGAGAGAGAGAGAGAAAGAGCGTCGTCGCGTCGTCCGTACAGCGTTTGCGCCCGTCGCCGAAGGGGACAGAGGGAGTAAGAACGTTGCTTAACTCGCGAAACCTTAAACCTCCTCCATCTTCTCCCTCTTTCTCTCTCTCTCTCTCTCTCTCTCTCTCTC
>NW_014568235.1:0-2545 GCF_001313825.1 Dinoponera quadriceps | reverse complement strand
TCTCTCTCTCTCTCTCTCTCTCTCTCTCTCTCTCTCTCTCTCTCTACTGTCGTACGAGATTGTAAAAGTAAACGAACATATCTTACATTTTGCAGTGTCATGTAACTGTCTTTAGTCTTTTTATCCTGACATATATCTGACATGGTTCAGTTGTCCTTATCATCATTAAAATTATGTTTCTCTATCAAATAAACAGACACGCCAAAAAGCGAAAATATCGAAAACATTCATGACACATTCCGTGTTCGAAGCTATGCTGAAAGAAAATTTACATATACGCTAAATAATCCGTTTTTAATGAATGAATTATATACTTGACGAAGGACGTGATCTCTCAATTCCTCGTGTATATTTATATATAATAACTGAGATATAAATTATAATTTACGAATATATTTAAACAAAAGTATATCGTGATCCTCCCGTTTAAGAACATCACACCTGAGATATCTGAAGCAGCGATTTCCAAACAACCCGTTTATGAACGATGAAGAAATTTTGATTTTATGTTTGATATACAATCTCTATCTCGCTAGAATTAGTATCCTACGGCAATGAATGTAATGTATCAGACTCCGATAAGTCATCGATACTTAAAAGTTTTATGCAGTTAAGATTAAACTCATAACATCCTCGTATAAACTTATGTATAAACATATATTATGTCCCCTCTCTCTCTCTTTCTCTCTCTCTCTATCTCTGTGCGAACACTAGATTATGATTCATTTATCACTTTTTTTCTTATAAATATGGAACAAGCGCCGTCCTTGTTATACGGTCGGACGCATTTTTGCTTCGACGTAGTACATCTTACTAAAATGTCCATAATAGTCGCTAATCGTTTTAACTAAAGCTTCATGTATATATACATATATATGTGTGTGTGTGTGCGTGTGTGCGTGCGTGCGTGCGCGCGCGCGCATGTGTGTGTGGTCACATATATATGTATAATCACGAGTACGTCTAGTCTAAAACGATAGATTATATAAATTAACGTGATAACAAATGAACTGTACTTATTCCAATGTGTTCTATATACAGAAAACTCTCGTCAAATGTTTTTTTTATACTTTGTTACATTTCTGTTATGATTCTTCTTCTTTTTTATACACAACAACAACAACACATCAGGCGAATCATACAGGACATTCATTATCACTAGTTAACTCTAGAATGTTTCTTATGTAATCTATTACGTTGTGACCTATTAGTACCATTTTTCTCGGCGATGTTAGGAGCCTGGCTGGCGTGTACGCGATGATCGGACACCGATATCCTGAACAGCTTGATCTTCATGTGATCGCAAATTTCGAGACACACTTGAGCACTGTACCGGAAGAGATCCAGAGTAACCCAGATCTAAATAAACACACACATTTCATCGCTTAGAAGAGATCGGGAGACGAAGATCGCGAGGGAGAAGACCGTCTCGCGAGCGGAGAAAAAATTGCAGATGAGAACTCGCGAACTTACGAAACACAGCCAAAGTACATAGTACTCGTTGATGAAAAAGTTGAAATATTGATTGAGGAACAGCATGGCTGGACCGATCAGCGAGCTGTCTAAATATTGCATTTCATTTTTGGTCATGTGAGCAACCTGGAAAATAGGCGACATATATAATGAAAAGTGACATTATGTTGACGTTTCATTGAATCGTGAGAATATGAACTAGGCTCATATATTTCTACAAATTGCTACTTTATAATTTTTAAGCTTTATAAATGACTTTACGAATCACCACGTATGATATAATTTTTTCTTTGTTCTGTATGATTTCTTTCTTCTTTTATGTAGTTGAAAGCTGAATATATTTTAATTATTTCAGTTGGAAGAGAATTGTTGTCTACCAAACATCAATTAACACAATAGCGTTATTATATCAATATTATAATTTCCGACAATAATAATTGGACGGTACAAATGTTATATATAACATATTGTACGTAACAGTCACATCGTTGAGCAGGAAATTATAATATTGATGAAACGTTACTTTCAGAGTTGACGTTTATTAGATATTTTATATTCCTGTTTCTGCTCATAAACACTATTCCTCGTCAATTCATAAGGTATACTACCTCGTTGATATGAAATAATCTATGTAAATACAAGAAGTTCTCCGGGATTTCAATCATGATACATGTAACTTCCTGGATCATTCTTACTTCTAATATTCTTCTACGAATTCCTAAAGAATTACAACTCAAAGAAGGAACTCAAAGAAGGAGATTTCAGGAATACTTTAAAAATTCACCGGGTGCTATTTGGGAAGTTCGTTCGACTCGGCATACGTACCACTAATCTATTGGTAACTTTGGCCGCGACCATTCCGAATGCAAGTATGTACAGGGCTGGATGATTCTCGTAGACGTGTTGAGCGCTTTTCCTATATATTATAAAGGCTGGCACTACCACGAAGCTAAATGGTATTATTGGAGATAAGACGGACGTTCCCTGCAACAAAATTCATCTTATGCGAAAACCATGAAAGGAGACTTATGCGTGCGACTATGTGCTGAGATAAATTCAAATCAGTATATAT
>NW_014568234.1:0-3005 GCF_001313825.1 Dinoponera quadriceps | reverse complement strand
GTGTGTGTGTGTGTGTGTGTGTGTGTGTGTGTGTGTGTGTGTGTATATGCACGTGTGTGTGTGTGTGTGTGTGTGTGTGTGTGTGTGTGTGTATAGGGATACAACACTTCACGCACATATGATAGCAAACATTTGTATTAAGATATTGATACTCTAAATAAAAGCTATAATGGTGACGGTGCTGAGTCTTAACTCTATAAAATTACTAATTATTTCTTGGTATCTATGGTACATATATCTAATGCCATATTATTCAAATGTACAGACTGGTTATCTCCAAAAGTTGTATATCTATAATAAATCTAGTCGAAGCAGTAGACGATGATATTTTAACAGCTAACAATTGAAAAGTAAAAGAAAATTGTGAAGCTGAAAACTGTGAGGGAAAATATAAATGCATACTATATGTTGCGTGTGTACACGTTTTATATATATTCGCATAAATGTACTCGAGGATATACTTTTCCGATAGCCAGTCCAAATATCTATCATTATGATGTACATGTGGAAATAATTTTCACTTTTGCTGTGTTTATTCTCAGATTACATAACAAACACAGATATGTTTGATCTTGAAAATGATCTTCCTGATGACCTGCTGTCGTCCGGATCCTGGGGATCCGCAACCGAGAGCACCAAGCCACCGGCGACCGGTCCCGGTCCGGGGCAGCAGAACGGTGCTCTTGACTCAGAACTTAGGCAACATGTACAGCAACAGCAGCAACAACTCTCTCATCACATTATCCAGCAACAAGTAAGTACCGTCAATCAGCCCCTTTTCACAATAGTATATCGTCGATGCGTCAGTGATACTTTACGTACGATCGTTGAACAGGGAAACAAAAACTTGGTGGCAAACTCGTTGGTAATGACTGGACCGTTGGGCAGCAAAAGTCCTAACATGCAATCACCGCCGAACGTTTCTGTCTCTAAAGGTGTAGTCGATCCGCAGATGGTCGTAAGTCTTGGGAATTTACCGAGCAGCATAGCCAGTTCGTTGGCTAACAATCAAATGTCCATCGCGAATTCGATGGGTGGTCTGCAGTCGTCTATGAGTATGGCCGGTAGTAACCCCGCGATGTCCATGTCGGGCGGCATGAATTCGGGCTTAGTGATGACTAGCACAGCAAGTGGTAACAACAATATGGGAGGAATGGCCGGGGGAGGCTTGATAGTAACTAACAGTTTGAACAAACAACCTCTGAATACAGTAAGTTAATACTTGTCGCACGTAACGACGAATTGACAAGTCTAACCGGCGGATCTTTTGAAGGTAACCATGATGGGACCTAATACTCAAGCGATACATCATCCTAGCGGACCTCACGGGGTCTCTCAAATGCAAAATGGCCCCGGGATGTTAAATACAAGGGCTGTAGCGATGCAACAGCAACAGCAGGCGGCAGCGGCCGCGGCCCACATGGTCGGCCCTGCGAGAGGTCAGAGCCCTCACCAACAGGTACATCAAGTTGGTATAGTCGGTCCTGGTCAAGGTGGTCCCAGAATGCAAGCGCCACCCAACATGGCAAATATGCCCAACATGGGGCAAATAGGTACATCCAGTCCATACGGATACGGTACGTATCACAATGCATGACTCTTCGCTAATTACTAGGTAGTGCTTAAGACGATGAAAACAAAATTCACAATACAGGTTCGCCAAATAACGGGCCAGGACCAGGAGTAACTGTATGCGCCAATAATCCCGTAGGTGTTGTCAAACCGCAACAGAAGGGTGTGGGCACAAACATGACTGCCATGCAGGCCGCCAGTAGGTTTACCGGGAACACTGGTCCTATCGGTACTACTAATATCGTTGGTGGGCAAGAAAGCGGAATGACACAGCAGACACAGCCGCCCGCGCCGAGTCCGGCCCAGCCGCCGTCGGGAGCTCCGAGCGGAGGCCAGCCAGGCCCGCAGCAGGCTACTCAGGGACAAATGGCTGCTACTGGTGCTACTACACCTGGTCAGTCGTCGGCTGATTCTCCTGAAACTTACTGCATTTGCTTAGAATTTAACGACCATTTTTCTACAGGCACTACAAAGTCGACGCCTGACCCGGAAAAATGTAGACTCATTCAACAGCAGTTGGTTCTCCTGTTACACGCGCACAAATGCCAACGACGCGAAAGTCAAGCAAACGGCGAGATTAGACAGTGCACTTTGCCGGATTGCAAAACTATGAAGAACGTCTTGAATCACATGACGAATTGCCAGTCCGGCAAAAGTTGCACGGTGCCACACTGTAGCATGTCTAGGCAGATCATAAGTCATTGGAGACATTGCACGCGAACCGATTGTCCGGTCTGTTTGCCGATCAAGCAGGCGAACAAGAACAGGACTAATCCCGCAGCAGGTGATTTAGGGAAACTTGTTGTACGGGAATAAAATAGTCAGTGCCTATGTTCATATACTTCTTTGTTCACTAGCTCCCGCAGCCCAACAAAATAATCAACAAAATCCGAGCCCGGCGGAATTGAGAAGGGCTTGCGACTCTCTAGGAATTCCATATCCGACGACGACACCGGGACTGCTGCCCGGTCAAGGTGTTGGTAGGGGCGTTAGGATGCCGACACCTGGTATGGCAGCACCACCAGGGGCGTTGCAAAGTGTTAGATTGACGCAACCTCAAACGCAAAGTAAGTCTCGCAATATTCTGTGTGGAGTATTATTCGCACGAGCTTTCATTTAAGATATGATGGGCATGTAGGTGTAGAGAAAAGTAACATATGCCGTTTGTGTTTCAGCTGCACCAGGACAGTCTGTGGTTGGTACTGGACAACAAGTAGTTGCCCCAAATGTATCTCTTCCTCTAAATTCTGATCCTAGTACAGTCGGGGTAGCTGGTAATCAAACGGCGCCGACGACTGGGGCCACACCCGCAGCTGCGGCCGCTGCCGCCAATATACAGCAGTCTGTTAATATGCAACAGCTATTCGCAGGCTTGAATGAAGCTGGACAACCCAGTGTAGTAGGGGAGAACAGATTGGGAAATTTGCAATTGC
>NW_014568233.1:0-4392 GCF_001313825.1 Dinoponera quadriceps | reverse complement strand
ACACACACACACACACACACACACACACACACACACACACACATGTATACACGCGCGCATCGACGCCCCACGCAACCATACGCAGACGCACTCTCGCAAGCGTTACACATGCATTCGCACGAAACCGTGCCGACACTCGTCAGTCGGGCTTACTCAATAGGTACGGTATCATTAGGTTCTACGTGCGTATCAATTAATTTATTTGGCCACTGAACATTTAAAATTTAGTTATTTTCTTTCTCATCTCTTCGGCTATTCCGTCTCTTATGTCAGGTGAGAGAGGGTTATAGTCTTCTCCAAGTTCCCTCCTTCCCCCTCGTTTTTTTTTTCTTTTGATGATTGCGCGCTGCAACGATCTCTCGATTTCTCTCGCATTTTCCTTCCTTTATGTGTTCTTTTTCCCTTTTTTTTTTATTATTATTATTCTACTCGGTAGCGTTTGCTCCGTCGCACCGGAATGTAGCCGGTCGTTCCGTTGGGCGCTCGGTATATCTTAATTGTAATATCGTAATGTCGGGACCTCCTGTTGGATCGATGACGCGCGAGACGAGCGATCTCGCGACAAAGTTCGGCGTTGTTTGCTTCTGAACGCGAATGAACGCGCTATAACGCGGATACGCAAGGAAAGAAATCGTAAGGACCGTCTGCCGTCGATCGCATGCGCGAGGCGGGGAATGATTCGCGAAATGCTCGGCTGCATGAAAAGTACACGAAAGTCTTACGCATATTATTATTACTGCCCGTATATACCTTCTTTATCTACATTGTTTCGCAATGAGAGAGTATGACGAGAATATTAAAAAATATATTATATATATCATTTGTATTCTGCTGAGTTTCTCGCGTGATGATCGTCCCGACGAATGGTTCCCCCGCTCGCGCATGCGTTCCGAGATAACCCTACACAGCCGAAGAAATTAAAGAATAAGAGAAGCCTCTCTTCCCTCTCCTGCTTCTTCTTTCTGCACCGTGGCATGCGAGAGGAAAATCGTCACGCAAGAGAGTTGAAAAATTACCTCGAGAGGGCAGCGACGATTACGGCGAATCGTGTACAGTAGCGTAACGACGAGTTACTCTATCGACTACGAACTTGGAAAGCTCAAGTGTGCAAATTGGCATTGAACGGAAATCAGCCCTAAGTGGCGAAGCGAAAACGGTCGGACCGGCGTCTGTAATAAGCTTCCTCGCGAGCGGACCTCTAACGGGCTTTACAGCGCGCACAGCGGGAGAGTCGGCGACCCGGCATAATTGTAATTCGCACTGTAAATTCGGGATTAGCGCCGGACTAGGCGTCGGTGAATCTTGCCGCCATCGAAACTGGCCGAAATCACGTATTCAATTACCGCGTCTCGTGTCCGCCTCGACTCTCCGTTGCGCGGCGGTGTTACGACGACGAGTCCGCGAGCGGCCGCGTGCGCACGGAGTTCCCGAAGAAAAGCAAGAGAAAGGAAATAACGTTTGGCACCGACAGCATTTATTGTCCTCGCGAAATCCCTACGTTTCTCTCTAGTTTTTAGTGCACGCGCAACGCCGCTCGCGGATACCCGGTCTCGATCGACTCGAGGCGAACGCCCGACGATCGATCGCGGCGACGTCGTCGACTCGGTCGTTTCTTCTTTTTCTCATCTCTTTTTTTTTCTTATTTCCTTTTTCTGTTCTTTCGAGAAGGGCAGACGGTTTGTGTGACGGTGGTGTGACAGAGCGTGTGTAACTCCCATCGAATATTGCAATTTAATCGCGAGTGAGTATCCGCGCTCATGCTTGCACGCTGCAGCGACGATTTGAGGATTCGACGAAAACTTAGGCTCCCTCTCCGATCGACTTGCTTCTCCCGCGCTTCGTCCTCGAGGACCTCTCCGTTCGCAAAGTCGCGGCTTGAAATCCTCGACGGTAGCGCTGATCTTAGAATGTAACGAATTGGCAGTGATTGACGTCTCTCGTGCGAGACTCCCCCGTGCGTATGTGGCTCGGGCGGTTCCTCTTCTTCTTCTTCTTCTTCTCCTTCTTTTTCTCCTTTGTTCGGCTACTCCCTTCTCCGGAGGCCTCTCCCTTATATTACGTTGGCTGCAGTCTCTTGCTGGATCATTGCTAACCGTCGACGTTTCCGTCTCCTCAAATTCGCACGAGCTACCGGGGCCGAAGATTCGTTTCGCGCCATTCATTTGGCCCTTGGGGACGAATGTTGTCGATCGCGTATTTATTCTCTCTCTCTCTCTCTCTCTCTCTTTCCACACATCCTTTTCATGCTGATGTTAGCTTACAATCCGAAGACGCGTAACGTCATTGTACGCATGACTCCTCTCGCAACTCATTATCCGCTCGGTCGACAGACCGATTGCTCGTCGAGCTTCCTCCTCTCCTCCCTTTTTTTTTTACAGTTACGTCAAAATAGCCTCCGTGCATCTCGTCTCGGACACGAACTCGATCTTCAATCGTCTTCGAACGACGTCTCGCTGATCATCGATCTTCGCGACAGCGATCCTCCTCCGAGAGGACGAATTCGCGCCGAATTGGAACGGAATCCGACGTCTCTCGTCGGGAATCGCCCGATAATGAAGCGACTTTTGTAGATCTCTGCGGTCGTGGTGGTTGTTCGTCGAGTGTAGATACGCGATAGGGTCGATCCTCTTCTACTTGCGGCATGCTACTAGTGACCCCGGAAGATACTGGATCGCGTGAATCCCTCGCGCAGACGTCGAAGATCCCCGCGATCTTCACGAGGAAGAAGTCCCGACGGTCCCGGCCGCAGAGTGTGACGCGCGACCGGAACCGTCCGCGGAGACGATTGATTACACGTGTCTCTTCATGTGGAGAGCTAGATGGTCGCTGCGGGAGAAGCATCGGTCGCAATGCCGGCACTTGAACGGCTTCGCGCCGGTGTGCTTGCGGTAATGGCGCGTCAATTCGTCCGAGCGCGCGAATCGCCACTCGCAGCCCTCCCAGCTGCACTTGTACGGCTTCTCTCCTGAAACAGAAGACGGGAAAACCACTTTAACGAATCCGGCGGAGGTGGGCCGTGCTTGATCGCCTCCGGTGATCGCCGTAGGGGCGACTGTGACAACGGGACTGCATTTCGCACTCGGTACGTCGCTGCAAATTTCAATTCACGATATGTAGGTCGCGCACAAGGAAAAATATTACTTGCAACGCTATTGAGCTTATACCGCTTCGAAATATATTGCTTATTTCAGGTATTTCATAAGTTTATGTATTCGCAAATATATCATAAATTCATCATAAACCAGTAAGGAATTATTAGTAACGTAACATCAATGTTATAATTTCCCACTCAATGCAACACACGCGTTATATTGCATTGCATCTGCATTGTTAAGTGAAAAATTATAACATTGATCATCATGTTACTGTTAGTTGGTATTTATTGGGAAATATCAAATTTATTCAAAATATATTCTAAATCCCAGTAGGTTTCCCTTTGCGACATTTCAGACTCGAAATGATCATGGACGTAGATTGCACGTTACTATACCGCATTGTAGACACATGGAACGTCACATGGCCACGCGGATCGCATTTGTTTAATTTCGACGAACCGCCCCAGCCATTGTCGATCGCGCAGTTTGCACAGAACATAATACCGGATAACGTCCGCTTGTACAGAGATAAGCGGAACCGCGGAGTTCCAGTTCTCCTACTTGAGAAAGCTCGTTCGTTCAATGTTACGGTCCAGACACCGCAGGGGCTTCCTTGATTCGCGCGATAGTAAACGTAACGCGATAGGCATAAGCTTGTAGAGCAAACGCGATTCAATAGATTTCCGCGAGACGATATGGGGATTGGACGTTATTATCCTCCTAAACAGGCTATCAAAGACAATGAGTAGTATCTAACGTCGTTAGCTGCGACGAACCGCCGCCGCCATCGTCGTCGACGGCGACGGGGTTCTCGGCGTCCAACTGCCGGCACAATAGCAGCAGCATGCCGCGTGCGCGCGCACGATACAAATCCGTAGCGTCGCAAACCCCGAGGTAATCTCCGGGGATTGTCCCGCGGCGATTGAATCTGATTTAAAAACCGATATAACTACGAAATCCGCACAATACCGCTCGTCCATCAGCGCTGAGCCGCGACACGTGTCGGAGACACATTAGGGATCGCGCGGGGAAAAAGCCAAAGAGAAGAAAAAAAGAGATAAACTCGCGCGACACGTGCGCTGCCGGTATCGGGCCGAAAGGAGGAGAGAGCGATGTGTTATTAACCCCGTAAATAATCCATTCGGTAATATAGAAGGCGGTTGACGTTGATGAGGCTGCGGCGGAGAAGAGACAATGCAGGGTCACCACCTGTGGCGCGATGTTAGCGAGCTTAACAAGCCGAGGGAGCTCCGCGCGGCGTGGAAAGAGAGAAGCGAGGGGCGCGGAGGAGGAAAGG
>NW_014568232.1:0-8892 GCF_001313825.1 Dinoponera quadriceps | reverse complement strand
AAAATAAATATGTTGCAAATTTGCAACACTATGCATTTAAGGGTTAAGGGTTGCTTTCTACTTTGAATTCATCTTTTGATTTATTTGACTTCCGCTTATATAACTTCCTTAATTTGAAGCATCGCATGCGGATGATTGAAGCATTCTTTTTTCTTTTTTAATGTAGTTTCTTATATTCTGAACAATATTAACAGTTCTACCATAGTTATTGTTATTACTATATAGTTCATATTTTTACTATAGTTGACACTTATAATTTTGACTGTACATAAAATCCTAGCTGCTATACACCTTTTCTCCACACTTACCACTTCTCTTTGTAACTTTAATACTTGCCGCTGTCTCTCTTGTTCAGCTCAATGCTGATCGAACTTAAAATTTTATCATATATATTGAAATTAATATCAAAATTTTGTCACATATATTCAGTTCATATCACATATACTCGTTGAAAACGCGGTTTATATCACATTATACAGCTTTATATAACATGCACGCTATGTTCTTTGCAAGTTGAACAAGCGTCCTGCCGACAAACATACATTCACAAGCCAGAAAATAACAAAATTCTGCTAATTCCTACCGGCAACGAAATTCTCTTATCCCTATGATTCTCTTAATTCTCTTAAGTCGGCTGATCTGCAAGATGTTAGCTCCAGGATCGAAATTCGACGCGATATTATGAAAAATTGATACCGTCGGCATGTTAAACTTTAAAATTGACACTGCGGACTCAAAACTGAGAAATCTCGAAAACGTGCTAGCCAATCCTCAACATCGTGTGCGGATCGTGCAACTACTACTACTGCTGATGAACTTGCAATGTACGTATTCCTTGGACTTCGAATACGCCGTTGAGGATTCTGGATGTAAATCTCAAGCAACGTGTTGAGAAGACTTGCGGAATTTATAATTAAACGATTTAACAATTAAACGATAGCAAAATGACGAAAAATTTATTAATTTAGAGCTATCAAATATTCAAGAAAACATTTATTTTATTATATTATTATATTTCCCCTCCCCCCTCTCATTCTCTTCATCATCTTTGGCTTTAATATGTTGTGTTTGGCAGTAGAGTGTTATTCATTACAAGATCCACCGATAAATCCTTATTTCTGTTCACAGATTTATAACAACCGCCTTAATTTTCATATCAGTTTGAATAATTTATGCGATCCCGGTATATACATTCGAGTTTGCAGAACGCACGTAGTTTGAATATTCATTTGTGTACGGTGTGTACATGCTTGATCCGGCTTCGGATTGGTGTCGTCTCGTGGATTTGTTTCCTACTTCCTATTTGTTTTCTTCGGCGTATTAACGCGCAGCTGACATCCAATAGAAAACTTGTTTTTCAGTTCGATTTTCATAGAATAGAAATTTTCTCATTGGATGTCAGATGCGTCGAGGAGAAAGTGTTCGAACGAATGTGGTAAATTGCAAAACTAACGTTCTTTCGTTACGATCATCTTAGTGTTTGTTGTTTAGTTCCTTTCACTTGTATGCGCAGAATTAACAAAAAATGCTGTTATTATAATTCTGATTTTATCGCAGTTTTTATTTTCATTTTCCTCACTTAATCAGGCCTGCTCAACCCGGGGGTCGCATTATTTTTCATGGCGCCGTTTCCAGATGATTTACACTGCTAAATTGCAGGTGCAATTCACTAAAAGACGCCCCGTGAGGCTTCGGAGCGTTCCTTTCTTTTTTTCTATACACGGGATACATGACGTCGCATTGTGTACGCAGGTAGCATGCTCTTCTAGTGTTTTCTACCCTCTGGTATGACAATAGCACAAGTCAGCTGACGGTGCACACGGCCGCTGGCCTCGGGTTGGTTTAGTCTACGCCTCTCTGTTAACTTCCGCTCGTGGTTGCGTTCTTAGGTATTTCACTTCCGACTTCTGTGTCCCTTTATCTCGCTTCATCGATGCCGATAATCATCGATATCTGTTGAACTTTGTTCAGTGAATCAACGGTATATTACACGCGCGCTGCACTCTCTTCCCATCGCGTCCTGCCGTTATACACGCTCGTCTTTGTGCGTCTTGTGGCAACACCACGTGGAAACGGACGGTATATTATACTCACAATCGAACGAACTTGAAACGTGATCGAGTGAGGTCTTCCGACAACAGTAAATATTATGATAGTGCCGTGGAGCTTACAGACTGAGTCCATGCACTGATTATCTCTGTGCAGGACTATCTTCCACGCAGACGAGCTCAGCTGCTTCTCAGACAGCCATATTGGTCTTAACATCGGCGAAGAAGCATCCGACGTCGTTGACTCGTGACACGTGCGTATCACCCTTCAACGTGGAAATCCACCCGCTGAAGTGAAAAATGGAAGGACACGATAATGCGCGCTATGCGGGGAGCGCGATTAATACGGAGAGCCAGGATAGCGGTTCGAGTCAAAGTGAAATACCTGTAATACAGTTGATACCACAGTCACGATTGCAGTCACAATCGCAGTCGGTATTGCGAGCACAGTCGCTATTGCTGTCTCGGTCGGCGCGTGTTATCACACCCTCGTCCGCTCAGCATTCCGCGAACGTTCAACAAGCTGAAATCGCCCAACAAGCCGCAAACGTTCGACAGGTTACAGATATCCGACAATTTGCGAATATTCAACAAGTTGCGAACGGCCAGCAAACTGCAAGTACTCGACCAGTCACTAACGTTCAACGATCTGGAAATTTTCAACAAATTTCAGATATTTTGCGAGTTGCAAGAATCCTACGTTCCGGAAATAATCAGTCAGCTGAAAACGTTCAACAACCAACGAGCGCTCAACAATCGCCGCGTATTCTGTCAGTTGCGAACGCTGAGCAATTTATACACGTCCGACAGTCTGCAGGTAACGGACAGTCCGCGAACGTGCGACAATGCGCGATCATTGGGCCATCCGTCCGTGCTCAACAAGTTGGACAATTGGCATACGTTCGACAACCCGCAGGCGTCACGAAACGTACAAGCACTCGGCAACGTCCGATCACAGTTACATCGCTTACAAACATTATACAGTCTCTGAAGGATCAACCTCCGAGCGAGCAATCTTCAAGCGGTCAATCTCCATGCGATCAGTATTCAAGCGATCAATCTTCAAACAATCAACCTTCGAGCGGACAGTCTTCGAGCGGACAATCTTCGAGCGGACAATCTTCGAGCGATCAACCTCCGAGCGATCAATCTCCGAGCACTCAACGATCTGCGAGTGCTCTGCGAGCCGTAAGTGCCCGGCAATCAACGAACGTTGTGCAAGTCGCAAAAGTTCAAAAACCTACGAGAGATCGGGTCATCGTGGGAAACGTGATACCACTGTCAGGATCACAGTTGCAGAAACTCGTGGCGGACGCGAAACTCAAGCAAGACGGTACGGGGCGTACGGGAGTGCGTTTGCACAACAATAAACATGTGAAATTTATCTACAAGCCCAATGGTAATGAGATTCTCGGTGTAACGAGCTTTAAGTTTAAGGTAGTGCTGGTGTATCGTAGTCTCTTGCGAAAATGGTACATTAGTCCGGGCTACTCTTTCGTGCCGGCAGTGATAGATCTCGGGAACCGGCTCAGGTCCGGTACGCGCAACCCCGTCTCCGAAGAGATACTGGACATTATTTACGACGTGAGACGCTCGATACACGCTTTCATAATTCGCTTAACCGCCCTGCACGAATTCATCCGCGACGTCCGACGGAATTATAAGGACATGCAGTTTCATCTGCATCCGACTCTCCGGACGATGGAACTGATGTTTTCCGAGGACGCGTGGCCAAGCGATCTACGAAAGTTCGGTCGCGCGGACGTGATCGTGGTAAAACTGACGTTAGACGAGGAGCTTCGAGTCCGCAAAATCGTTTACGAGCATGCATTTCGTTCGGTGGTGAAAAATGTGGAGGACGAATATCGAGGCAAATTGCGGTCTAAGTTGCGGAACTTTTACGTTTTCCCCCTGAAGAGGGCGTTCGAGGGATTTATGGGGGAAATTAGTTGCAGCGAGCAGGACGAGTTATGAGTCGAATTAAAGGATCGCTGGATTGTCAATCGCAGCTGTTAATTTACATTTCAAATTGCGCTTCTTTGTGCCGCCGGGTTTTCTGTACATATCGCAGTAATGAGTCGCATGATATGTGAAAGAGCTGTATTATAATATTGAGAAATGTACGTTCCTATTGTTTTGTGTATTTTTTGTACACCTTCCGGAATGCTTATCTTCCGAGGTTTATCAAGTAGGCGGTAATTTAAGATAGTAATTCATATAAGATAAGACTTCTTTGAGCTATGCTACAGTGTAAGGTTTTTGTTAGTTTTACAAAGCTTGACTCAACGTCCCGGGCAACCGATGAACATGCCTGGCATGCAGAACAAAATGCCAGGTATGGGTATGATGCCAGCGCAAACTGGCGGTCCGATGAGCCACATGGGTCCCATCCAGACCATGCAGAACAGTCCTATGCTAGGCCAGATGGGCCAAATGGGACAAGGGAGTATTCCTCAACAAATGAATCAGATGGTGCCAGGACAGATGGGTCAGTTAGCCACTGGACAGATACAGCAAAACATGCAGGTACATATTCAGTCTTTATATATCATGTTCTGTGAGCTATCTTTCTATGTGAGAAAAGCTGTTTCTATATACAAGAAATATCTCCAAATAGCCACCGATTTCATTGGATTTTGTTCCCTGTTTTCAGTCGCAGATGCAAAATCAGTTACCAGGTCAGATGGGCAGTCAAATTGGAGGTCCGATAGGTGGTATACAGACCAGCATGCCGCAGCAAATGAATCAAATCGGCCCTGGACAGTTGCCTGGCCAGATGCAGCAGCAATTGAATCACATTCAAAGAAAAGTATGTAATTATGCTTATGTTAACAAAGAAAGATATGAAGGAAAAGATATTGTTGAGAATATAAAGATGGTGAAAATTGAATTGGCTGACTTTTCAAACCAGTCAGCTAAGTGTTAATATTTACAACAATCATTTGTTACGCGCATTTTCAGCCAAATGAAATGATGAATGCTGGATTTCCTGGCCCACGTAATGTCACACCCAATCAATTCTTGAGACAGAGCCCGTCTCCTTCGGCTCCGAGTCCAGCCGGCTTGGGGGCACCATCGAGGTGAGTGTATCGCTTAACAAACACACGGAAGCACCTGTTGTGGCTCTGTTACAATGTAATCATAAAATAGCAAACTAACTGTTTTTGCAGCAATCAGATGGTGGCATCTCCCGCGTTAGTGCCATCGCCAAGCCCGCAGCATGGCATCATGACGGGGCCGTCTCGTTCCGTGAATTCCGTAGGTAAGTAGTAAGTCCAAGTGATTTAGTATTCTTAAGCGCAGAAAATGAGAAGGAGAGAAAGCTGTACAATAACTAATTTAAAACAGGTATGGCACCGTCGCCAAGCAGTTCGTTGAACACCCCCGGAGGTGTAGGCGCCACACCAAGTCCTCAGCAGGAGGACCAGGCTTACAGGGACAAGGTCAGACAATTGAGCAAGTACATCGAGCCGTTGCGAAGAATGATCGCTAAGATGAGCAGCGAAGGAAGTAAGGAAACATTGAGTGTTGTTAGAAATGAACCGGTCGACGGTGAAAAGACGAGAAACTATGAGAACGAGAAGTCTGACGGAAAAACTTATTCAAAACTGGAAAATTTCTATTTATACGCTAAACAATTAAGATGTCGCTTTCTCGTTTTCACAAATTCACAAAGCTGCTTTTTCAGTTTAAATTCTTAGTTAAAAAATGTAATTGCAGATTTCTCAATGTCGACGTCTTTTTAAAAATTTTGAACAATTTGAAAAATCGCCTTATTTGTCTCGTGACTATCCAGACGTCGACAAGCTCAGTAAGATGAAGAAGCTCTTGGAGATTCTGTCGAATCCCAGTAAACGCATGCCGCTGGACACACTGTTGAAGTGCGAGGTCGTTTTGGAGAAGTTGGATTTCAAGAGGGGAGACAGTAGTGTCGGGTCGTCGGTACCGACGTTGAAGGAACACCAGATCTTCAGTCCGCTGTTAGAAGCGGTGAGCGCGCATCTCCAGAGCCCGGTGATCAATCACACGTTACAACGTACGTTCGGACCCTACCTGGGTGCTTTGTTCGCACCGGAGATCAAGTAAGTGCGAAGCAACAACGGATTCTTTTTCACTTTCTTTGCAACGCGATCCGAAAGAAAATGTAATATTAATGTGCACAAAAATATAGGAATTTACCGCCGCCGTTGAAGAAGCAGAAAATCGAAGAACCACCTAGCGAGATACCAGACGTATTGCAAGGAGAGATAGCCAGACTGGATCAGCGATTTAAAGTACGTAACTTCGTTAGGATTTCTCATCGGTTAGGGCTTTCGCACACAAATTGCCACATAACATAATTCTAAGTAGATGGTCGCTTCTATCTTCTTTTAGAATAACATTTGCGAAAGCCCTTACCACTCCCGAGTCGTGAATTACGACTGCTGAATCTATCGGCTCATTATACATATATCTGATGCACTCTCATTAAGGATAGAAGATTCGTAATGTAAAGGAAAGGTCTAATTAAAATTATGTATTTAGTTGCAATTTGTATCACAGAGTAGCGATTGTGCAATTTTTTTCCTAAGAGCAGTAACGTGAAAAGTTTCACGTCAACGTTGACGGTTCCAGCGATCATATGACTTTTCGAACAATGGAAACGTGAAAATCATTTCAATATTCCCCATTTTCGTTCTTGAGAAAAAGTTGCACGATCGCCGCCTTGAAGGGGATCCGAAAGGAATCGAGACAGTTGGTGGTAATTTTACGTAACAGTTATGAATCTCTCTCGTTGCATACATAAGTGTAATTAAACCTACAGACGGCCGAGAAAGACGAATCTTTGCGAGAAAGAGTCTGATCCGTAAGAATTTAATTGCTCTCTCGCTTCAGGTCAGTCTGGATCCAGCGCAGCAGAACGGCTCGAAATGCATACAATTGATATGCTGGCTCGACGACCGTCATCTCCCCTGCGTCCCGCCTGTGTCCGTCACGGTTCCTGCGGATTACCCCTTGACGCCGCCCCGTTGTGTCATGGCGCCGCATGAATACGAGGCAACGACGTTCCTCTGTGCCGTACAGAAGGCTTTGAACGCCCGTATCGCCAAACTTCCGCGTCGTTTCTCGCTCTCGCAGTTGTTGGATACGTGGGAAATGAGCGTGAGACAAGCCAGCGCGCCGACCCAAGTAACCGTCACTGCCAGTACAGTGCTGATGGGTTTGTAGCGTCTCTGAGACGACATCCCTATCGGTGTTCTGACGAGTAGACTTCATTCGAGACTTATTCCAATTTTCTTTTATTCGATTTTCTACAACCGTTAGTCTACTAGTTAATTGCAGATGAGCGTTTTAGATAAGCATAGACTCAAGATGAATTTGCACGTGGCAGGTACGAGATACTTGGTCGATTGTAACCGCCGATTCTGTGTATATGTATGTACATATATGTGTACATTTATGCATGCGATTGTGTATACTATATAACAAAGTCGATGTCCCGACAAATAAAGTAAGTTTTATACAAACCAGTATATATCACACTTTTCGGCGGCGGTAAATTCCTATATTTTCCGACGATTGAAGCGAACGTTTTTCGATATTGTCCGCTAGATTTTAGAAGTGCGAGGGAGGTCCGCCTGATAAGCAAAGCCGTTCGACAGCAAATCGTCGACCTCCTTAGATCGATACTTCAATTCAGTCAAGATCTCTACGGTGTTTTCGCCAGCCTGCGGATTTTTTCGCGTTCCCACGGAAGTAGCGGGCGTGCGAGACAAACGAGGAGAAGGATTTGGTATCACGTCGTCTTCTATTGTCGTGAACGTTTCCCGGTGCCGGTTGTGAGCGTGCGAAGCAGCGTCCTTCAGACTCAGCATCGGCGTCACGCACGCGTCGGTGCCGTCGAATATAGCGCACCATTCCGCCTGGGTTTTCCCCTTGAAGATTTCCGTGATCTTACGGCGATTCTCCTCGAAATTCGTGTGCTGCGGCAGCTCCTCGTTCGTGAGACCGAGCTTCTCCAGGAAGACTTCATAGAACTGCGGCTCTAGAGCTCCCACGCACATGTAACGCTTGTCCTTCGTCTCGTACGTGTCGTAAAAATGCGTACCGGTGTCCAGTCTGCGGAGCACATGAATTTTCATTCAGATTAAAAAAATAAGAGAAATTGAATGAGAAGAAGCAGTTGACAACTTCGGAAAAACACCTACATGTTTTTACCACGTGAATTTTCCCACAGTATTGGTATTTTCTGCGATCTGAACAACCATGAACCCAAGTACGCGGACCCTTCTACCATCGACGCGTCCACTATTTGCCCGACATTGCTATCACGTCGTTCGTATAGCGCCAGGATTATTCCAAGAGCGCACATTAAGCCACCGCCACCGAAGTCAGCGGCCAGATTGATGGGCGGCGTGGGTTTCTCATTGTATCGGCCAAACAGAGACAGTAACCCTGCATTTCAAATTCATATTCTTTCTTGTAAAATAATTCGGCCCTATTAGTGAAGGAATGTATTAAATTTATTATATTGAATTATAATGTAGCAAATTGATACAATACGCAATTAACGCGGAGATGAATTGGTTAGTTGAATTTATAACTGTCAATATATTATGTACCTCTACAATGAATTATATATGTATTCAGTCACGCACATTCTTACCAGACAAGCCCAAGTAATTGATATCATGACCAGCCATTTTTGCGTAAGAACCGGTTTGACCATATCCAGTTAATCTGGCATATATTAACTTCTTGTTGATTTTCATGAGATCCTTTGGTCCAATATTTAACTTTTCCATAACACCTATTAAATAACATACATTCATAATATACATATGAAATATATACATATGTGTAT
>NW_014568231.1:0-8454 GCF_001313825.1 Dinoponera quadriceps | reverse complement strand
TATGACAAAGATTCGGATTGAAAAACTGATTATATTTCCCTTCCGACGGGATTCCCTTAATCCTGTACAAGGGCTTGTTAGGTGTTGCAGCCGCCATATGTATGAATAATCGACGTTTACGAATACTTGATTCGTAACTTTAATTTCTCAAAATATTGTGAGAAGCACATCACCTCAGCTAAGATAAAGATTGTCTATATACGAATTCAATATACGTGTTGAGTCATTGACTGTTTGAATGATACTAATAAGAGGTATGTAAATATGTTTGCCAGTGAGTTTCAGTTTTCGAAAGATTTGTTGACTATCCAAATCATAACCGTCAGCTTCAGATATCCGTTAACTGGTACAATATGATCTGTAATATATTTGAAATGCGTTGGAAATATTCAGCTATTACCTGTATAAGACAGATAATGCAAGAAATAATGATTGCTATTCAAAACATACTCTCTATTACTGTTACATATTTAAAAACACGAATAGAAATTGTTATCAGTTATACTTGAAATTGCTCAAAGTCCTAAATAGGACCAAAGTAATCCTTACTATAAAATTGTAAGTTTTCGCGAGGTGGATAAATATTTATTGTGGTTTCTGTGTTGGTGCTACGTCTCTCGAGGATTTGTGTTCCAGTTCGATCTTTATCTTGAAAAAATGATCTGAAATATTTATGGAACGTTAGATACAAATCCTCGAGAGACGCAGCGTCAAACTCAGAAACCACATCGAATGTTAATTCTTATTATGGTAAACTTAATCGTGTATTGATAAAAATAGAATAAAGAAGACGTTTGTGCAGTTATAATGATTAGGTACATATTAGCATCTTAATATTTTCCAAATGTTACTTTATTAAGTTTTATCGAGGCCCTTTTTGGGATCTTACTCACTTCATTATAATTTGTTTTATTTATTTCTAAAATTGGTATTACGTAATAAACTTATTATAGTAGATTTGTTTAACACAAATTTTATTTTTTTAATTGTTTTTATGAAAGATTTGTTATTTTCTAATTTAAAATTATAACAAAATTTTATATTAATTATAATTTGTTTTTATTATTACTTTCCGGTTAATTTACAATCTGTTCTTAGTAGGACAATAAGTACATTTTATGAGACTATACTATAACTTATAGATATTGCCCTAATGGCCAATATCCTTGATATACAAATTAAGTTACTTATATTATAAGCGACTAGATTTTTACAAACTAAATGTAGCGTAGTTTTTGATTCGTATACTTGTTGACTTCGTATTAAAAGTTAACTGAGAATTTAGTGACTAACGATTTATGTTTCAGACAATAGCTAATTGATGACTAGTTAAATCTTATTCTAAGGTCAATAAGTTTATGTCGTTTTGTTCTACGTTTATCGGTATTTTCATTAAGAAGTTTTACTGTAAGTTCGTTTGGATAAGTGCTTAACCGTGTGCTATATTTTACACTATAATTTTTGACTTTCTCCTTTACCGGTGCGATCCTGAGATCTTTTTGTATTACTTCGTTAGGAATGAACCATGGAGCGTGATTTATGATCCTCAGGACTTTTGATTGAAACTGTTGCAAGATTTCAATGTTTGAAGTGCTTGCTGTACCCCAAAGCTCGATACCGTATGCCCACACCGCTTTAGTATAGCTTTGTAAAGCAGAATTTTATATTTTAGCGAGAGCTTAGATTTGTGTTCCAATATCTAGTACATTTTTTGTAACTTCAGTCCAAATGTTTCCTCTTCATCTAGATCTGATTTTTCTAAGTCAAGCGCCGGTCGAGATGAATTTCTTGATATTTTACGTTATTCATTTGTGGTAAACTTTATTATTTAAGGTCACCGGTAATTAATAATATTGCAAATATATTTTATATAATATTTAAGTAAAATGTCATTTATCGTCTGTATATTTTTTTTTAACTTTTGTATGTAGAGTGTCCGCAAATTTTCGATATATTTATGGTGTGTATGATAGAACGACTTAAACGGAAAAGTTATGTATCATTTTGCAATTATTAAGTAATTATTGCGAATTTTGAAAATGGTACTTTTCTATTCATTTTGATCCAATTGACTTTCACATTTCGGTTTGAGAAAAAGCTTCATACTGTGTAAATATATCATATATAATATAATGTATATATACACTGTATATCTACAGTCCTTCGCCATATTATTAGACGCATCTTAATTTTTTACTTTTTATTGACTTCCGACGATCAGCTTTATAATATGGCTCATCTATCGATCGAATTATATCAAGGAACCATTATCCTATAAAAGATATTTTTATGATAACATTTCACTTAGCTACAATGACCTTAAACAAGTATGAACCATCATTAGTTGCATTGTTGATAATAATAAGAACAGATATGTTTTGAGTGTGTGTCAGTTGAAATTTAGATTAATTTTTGTTTATTCGTGACTTGAAACTTTAAATTCCTTGCTTACTAACAGAGAAATAAATTTTAGTGTAAAGAATATTAATATTGTTTACAAAAATTATGGGTAAAACAAGTGATTTGACACCTTAGAGGGGGGTTGCAGAGGTAAAAGCGCTGATTGACACCGAAAATTATTCTAATCGAGTAAAAATAAAATTATTAGCTTTTCTTCTCCTCCTAACCTGTATTCTATTAAAGAGTCAATGTGCGTCTAATAACATGATCAGAGGCTATAATCGAAGGACAAATGTTGTTAGAGTTAAATGATTTTGATAATGCAAGCAATTTGTTTGTTTCTATGTATATTATTTATATTATTAAAGACAAATGTCGCCCAATGCTAAAAATATATGTCCATCGACTTATATTTTGTAGGTTTTTTCATTAGTTTAGCTTTCCCTGCCTTTTATAAATCTTAATTTAACACCTCGCAATAAATTACAAAACTTCATATTAACGCACAATAATTAAACTACTACACGTTCTAAATGTTCTAAATGTTTACACAGTTTTAGACGTAATGAAATGTTACACAAAAAACCCGCGTACTGAATGATACAAGCAACATTTAACACATCGAAATAAATTACAAAATTTCATATTAGACGCATAATAATAATAAAAATACCGCTTATGCTATTATATATATGTTACAAATTTTTAGAAAGGAAGCAAAGAAAGACGGACTAGGTAACATTAAATATATGTGCTATCAAGAAATTCATAATTTATTCGTAAATTTTACCTAATTTGCATATAATTAATGATAATGCAACTAAACTGGTAGTACGATCGAACAGCGTACATTTTAGTCTTTAGTCTTTGAAGGATGGCTCATACGATTAAAATTCATAATTACATAATTACATAAATATTTCGATAACGAATTCCATCAGTCGTATAGTCTATACGGCCGCAAGCTATTGAATTCATTTTCTATAAAGTGATATGATTTAGTTATACATGCGACTTCCTTGATGTTATTCTATATTCACTATTACCTCCGTATTATTTACTGTGTCTACTACTTTTTCTTCTGAATCAAAAGTTAAAAATAGAGGACAGTCTCGGATCATTATTGCTGTTAAAAATTCCGACCATATCTCCTCGACATTAAGTATCGCTTTAAATCCTATGATTATACCATATTGGGCGATTTAAAAGATTGCATGCTTATTTAATCGCGGTATGACACAGACACGTTTTCAACGTTAAGTTTCTTACTTCTTCTCGTACATACATATGTAATAAAAATTGTGGAGTTCACCAAATTGGAAGCCCACTTTTAGTCTTATTATTACAACATATAGTTTAAATATATTACAAAAGAGTAGGAGAAGTTCCCAAGCTTTTAAACCCCCTATATCTACAACACTTATAGCAATAATATGAATAAGTATAAATTTCGGATAAATTTCTTATTCTTCAGATATGAGGTAATAAGAAATAATTTTAATTCTTTTATCGCATAATGTATTGTCAGCGGATTTGACATGTAATCCGAATATACTAGTGTCTGCTCCCTCCAAGATGAAATAATAATATCACATAGACGTAAAACTGCTCTTTTCTAACTATTCACATACTCATGTATAAATGTAGTTATGTCATCAAAAGATGTCGTACTAGGAAAACTTATAAGTCTCATTTCTTTTGGATATAAATCAAAGCGCTTATTACTTACACCTAAAATATTAATGTTCTGTAATAGCAATAGGTACTTGCAGTAGGAATGATTATGTAGTCTTGCAAAATTCTCTTCATATTCGTTACAAAAGTTCACGGAATAACAGACAAGGCAGATTTACAGATTAATCTGTCGGTGACAAATAAAACACGATTTTTGCACACATAAACATCTCGATCTCATATAATTGTAGATTTCGTCCGTAGATGTCTATCTGGATTGTCTGCATAAATTCCTCCTGTGATACTTTCCGTTCTTCAAAGCTATTAAAACTTCTTGTGTTCCAATCCGTTTTTTCTGCCATCACCTTTACTATAGCTCTGCAGACTGTGATTCTTGATGTATCATCTTATGCTTCTCGTAACAGTAAGAGATCATAGAGCACTTATCGCATGGAATTATGTAGTTCGGAAACTTGCAAACATGATAAAGGTTCGGAATGAAAAACTGATTGTAACTATCTTGCGACAACAATTTTCTAATCCTATACAGAGCCGTATATATCAACATTCGCCATATGGCTATGTAATTAACGTTTTGCGAATACTTTATATGTAACTTTAATTTCGCAAAATACTGTAAGAAGCACGGCACCCCAGCTTAGACAAAGATGTACGAATGTCTATGTACGAATTCGATATACATGTTCAATGTTGACTGTTCGAAGGACACTAATAATAGATACGTAAGTGTGTTTGTCAACGTCGAGAGAATTGTTGATAGTCCAAATGATAACCCATGTAATACATGTGACCTGTGTAACAAGCTACAGATACCCGTTAGTAAATATAATATGACCGATGTAGTACATTTGAAATGCGTTGGAATTATTTAGCTATTATCTGCACAAGTTGGACACTTCTTTTTTTGACACATTTCGAAACGCAGCTGATAGTCAATTAAAGCACTCGTTTCCGAAAAATATGTTCCCTTATTGAGGAATGACATTTGATCTGTGATCAATGACAAATGACCGTTTGATGACATGACTACATTTATACAGACAATGCTTCTTGGAAAAAATATTGATTGCTATTCAAGACCTATACTTACAGTTGTCGTCGTACAGGTTGCATATTTTGCCAGATATCATTTTCTTGTCAACGAATTTTAATCTAGCTTATTTAATTACACGAACTGAGATTTTTTTCGGCACTATAGTATACTATTAGCTAAATAACACGCGTAAGTGCGCGTCTGTGTTGGCCTGATCTAATAAAAAAACTAAAATTTTGTGTGACAATCATCAACACTATCAAAATTCATGTCCGTAACTAAAAATCATATTCGTTTTGCACCTTTAGAAATAATTAATCTTTCTTAAATCCATATCTTTCTTAGATAACGTATCTTTCTTAGAATCTATCGAACTCTATAATGAGGCTTAGAGAGGATCAGAAAGTAAAAGTACTCGAATAAATGATATAAAATCTTTTTGAAAATAACAGAAATTCCTTTGCCATTCAAGAATATCGTAAAAGAAGAAATGATGCACTATTTAAAAGAATCATAAGAAAATCGAGGAAATGTTTTATATTTACCTGAAAAAAGTTAAATAAATGTCGAATAACTTACAAATAATCGCTTTTCTCTTTTAAAGATATTTTCTGCATATATAAAAAATCATTTTTATCAAGATTCAGAGTTTTTGCCAAAAATTTTCAAATCACTGTGTAACATACGCAGAATGAAATATCGCGATATTGAAAAGTATATCAATCGGAATTGCAAGTTATAAATGTGAAATTTTGTCTTGAACAGCTAGATCTCTCCCGATTCTAAAGTCAATGAAAATCGTTGCAAATCCGTTCGAGTTGTAATTTTTCGATCACCCTGTTGAGAATCTTCAATTTCCAAGAGCAATCGTTCGGAGGGATTGACTCTTCAATCCGTAGCCCGTCGTGTTACAAACATGTTCTATTATATCAGCGATGATCTCGTAAAATAGTTTGACAGGCCGTTAACAAGGATCGAATCGGAATCAATAATTACAGTGATCATAAGTAGCGACGGAAAGCTGAGGTCACGGGACGAGAGGTGACGGAAGTTCCTTCGTCATCGCCGTGGTAACTAGCGTGCGGCAAGGAGCGCCGGCTGTTAACCTGGTCACACTCGCCACATATCCACGACCTTGTCTCGGCTCTTATCGGCCTCTTAAATCCGCACGAGCGCAGAACCCGCCGTATAAGAGCGCCGATGATCGATGGCTCTTCGCGACCGACGGCGCGCGCGCGCGAGACGACGTCCCCGACGTGCGGTTACGTCAGCGGGTAAAAATACGCATACGGGCGAATCATCGTGAAATACGACGTTTCAGATAAACTCATTATGTTAGCAGAAGCTCGAGGCGGCCAATCGGCTAACATCACATTGTTTATACGTCGCATACCGATTCGAATTTCTAGATAAGAAAAACGGCCGTTCCCCCGTCAATACCGCTCGTTTCTCTGCCGCCGCGAGACGGACTTTCACTCTTACCTCGATTTCGTTAATCGAATTACGAACTTTTCCAACGAGAAAAGCCAAAGGCGCGCGACAAGAGAGGCACCTGAAAGCACCTGAACGCCCGGGACTTCGAATCCCGCGCGGAGGAGAATTAATTCGCGCGAGCGAGTATCTGCTTTCACGTCGAACATCGGGAATGACTGATGATAACGGCTTCGCGGCGC
Organism: Dinoponera quadriceps; assembly: GCF_001313825.1. Lineage (NCBI taxonomy): Eukaryota > Metazoa > Arthropoda > Insecta > Hymenoptera > Formicidae > Dinoponera > Dinoponera quadriceps. Next base: position 1,653 of record NW_014568231.1, on the reverse strand, counting down.
TCTTTATCTCGATGCCGGATGCTGCGAGTACGCGTGCGACTAAATTCGGGGTCGTGTCTGCTCTTGTTAGCCCTCGTCGTCGTTGTCTCGTGGAATGGAGCGCGACACCGGAGCCGAATGTCGCGACGGCGATCGAGTCCGTGGCGCCGCGTTATCGTAATCGGCTTTCGACTTCCTGGTACCGGCGATCGCGTAAGGACGAATCCGACGTTCCTAGAATGCCCTGTGGGCGATTTTTTGTCTCGCCGCGCTAACGTGTGCCCGATATATCTCGCGCCTTCGTTGAACCCGGTCGCGCCATCGTCGTCGTCATCGTCGCGAAATTAGCACGTATGACGAAGGAGCGATCGTAGTAGCGCGCGCAACTCGACGTTTCTCACGACGGGATCTTGTTTGTATTTAGGGAAAGCCGCTAAACTACCTCATGGTAATTTTTATTTGAGGCTTCACGCCGGGAATGCTTGAAGGGGTCGAATGTTAAAAAACCGCGGAAGAAACGCGCGTGTGTGAATGGGAAGGATCGGCTCTTTGATTCGGAGTTACTGCTAGCCGTCACTCGCACCTAATGCGTCTACCTATTTCGCTTTCCGGCGTTTCTCTCTTCACCGCGGATCAAGTTTCATTCTCGTTTTCTCCCCTGTCTCTCGCGTCTGTCTTAATTGACCGCAACACACCTGCGGACCGCCGATGCGCCCCATTTTCGCGAGACTCCACTTCAGCGCCGAGTTCGGCGCTGAAATTGCGCGACTGCTCAGGAATCCCGCTTTTTCAATTATTATTCGGTCGCGCAATTGTGCAACGTCTAATTACGCTTCCCGTGAGCGAGCGGGCGAGTATTACTCACTCGCGGTAGTAAGCGCAATTATCTTACTGTCGGAGAACCGCGGGCCGCCGCGGTGCCAGGATGAAAGGATTACGTGTTTCATTACGGACGATATCCACGGACGTACGCGCGCTCGCTCGCTGTCGTCATCCGTGGGAAGAAAAGCGCGCCCGCTCGAGTATTATTATGCGAATGAAAACGCGCGCACGGCTTACAATGTAGCCGTCGCAGTTTATCCCTCCGTCTCGAGATCGCCATCGTCGTCCCGTCGCGCAGTGGCGCGGAGGTGGGAAAAAACCCGCGAGATTGAAAGTATTATATTTACATATCGACCGCTACTTTAGGATGCCTAATGAATAGTAGGAGATAGAATAGCGGAGATTTACGCCGCAGAAAAAAATAGAAAGTGCGGGAGTGATTTATTTATAACCACTCTGTTGTATGTTCTTGTGTTATCTTAGTATTATGTTACGATTTCAGTTTTTTTATTGTTGATATTAACGAAACTCTCGTGAATCGAATCGATTTCTCAGTGTAGTAAGTAGCGCGACCGTACATTACGACCTGCTTAAAATGATTATTGCAGGGAGTATAAAAAACTTAATAATTATTTCATGATACGTGAATGTAGAGGGATATTAAAGGATGGAATGTAGCAAAATGCAAGTGCTCTGTTCTTGTATTCTTTGTTCAGCTTGGTGTCTTGTATACTCAACCTGTTTGAGGTATACGGCATTTTTAGCGTGCGGGATTTATGCCGCAGTACAGACGCTCTGTAAGGAAGCATTTCGGGTTTGGTTTATACAGTAAATATTGCCAATGTTATTGTA
>NW_014568230.1:0-8678 GCF_001313825.1 Dinoponera quadriceps | reverse complement strand
TAGGACGCCTGTATTGGCAATGGAACAGTATTGACAATGAGGCCCACATATGTATATATATTTCTCAATGTACATAATCATATTTATTATCTAGAACGCTCACCTGCCCTGAGCTGCTTTCGAAACTATTCCGGTACCAGGTTTGCATAGATGTTCCATATTGGTATTTTGGTTATTACAGACGAAACTACATAGATCATATCAGGATTTTTGGTAGCATGAAAATACAGAGGGAGGTTGTCGCTATTATCGTTGTTTAGTCAACCACAACAATTATTTTTCTGAAAAGTCCTGTCCCGATTCCCTCTATATACGTTTTACTCGTGTATCCGCTGTAATTGACGAGCAAATTCGCCGTTCTCGCTCCCACCGGTCGAAATAAATAATAAAACGACCAACGTGGAACGGGCTCTTAAGATGACAGAGTTTACTTCATAACTGCGCCCGATGCGAAAATTGCTGACAAAATTCATCTCGCCGAACGGATTGTTGACACAGAGACGGATATACACACCTGGGGCTCTGTCTCACGATTGAAATTGTCGATATTTTCGCAAACACACAGATATAGAGAGGAAGGTATCTTCTCTTCTCTCCTCTCTCTCTCTCTCTCTTAACGAAGATGGACACGGTATTAGAACATCAGAGCGCAGTCACGAATGTGCCCGGAGCAGGGAGATCCGGATTGCAGCTAATTAAGCTCAATCGCATCGAGCGGTGCCAACAATCGGATAAAACGCGCTGAGGCGGCCTGATCGTTGAAAAGCGGGTTACCCGAGCGGATTTGCCAATCTGTAAAAAGCCACCTAATTCGTGCGGCGAGCCGTGGCGCAGCTGTGATTTAAATCGACATAGCTTCTCTACCGGAAGCGCCGCGTTACGCCGGGGAGACATGGGAAAATGTAGCGGAACGACACCGGGGGCGGGGTTAGTTGGACGCAAAAATAGAGAGCCGAGGCTCGGTGTGACTTTAACGAGCACCGAGAATGACAGCGCGCGTTACGACAGAGTCAACGAGAACGAGCGAGCTTGAATGCCGCGTCGCATCGGTAACAGCTGATATATTTATTTGCTTATTCGCCCCCCCCCCTCTCTCTCTCTCTCTCTCTTTTCTTCTTTTTTATGTATTAACACGGCGTCTCTTTCCATTCCAAAACCTACCGAATTATGAGTCTTTGTCTTTTTTATACCACGTACATACAATACAGCACGTATACACACAATACACACGTTTACATCAATCGACAAAGTAGTTTAATACCTAAGGCGATTGACTTACGATCCAGAGATGTCGATTTCGACTCTATCAATGCTTAAACGCGTTTTTCAGATACAATATAGCATTAAATCGAGTAAATGGTTAGATTTCAGGCAAAATCAACACATATTAATACCTGAAAGGGATGCCAAAGTCGATAACGATTTTGATCAATGTCGATAACGTAAAGGTGGTCCTCAAAAAATTATGTCACATAAACACTCACATGATCACGTTACTCCTTTTTGTATTTCTTGTACATATAGATCTTACGTAAACGTGAGTGCGATATAAATGTGAATATGATGAATATGCGCTACTTTATTTCGCCATATCTAATGGAAAATTTAACCAAGGTACATAACAATTTCCCGGTAAACATTTCGTATGCCTTTAGATCTCGACATTTTCTTGAAAAGATATCGAAATATTCTTTGAATTTTCCTGGTTGAAACATTGACACATTCGGTATGTGTAAGCTGCAGGATTTCTGCATCAAATAAATATTTACGCTAACTGACAGCTAGAGAGTAAGTTCTGAAATTTTTTATCATTTTTATCACATATTCAGCAATGCTCCAATTTATTTTCGTATATATATTTTATTCCATAAAAGCGTTTGTAATTCTGTGCAGCCAACACGATATATATATTTTGCAGAAAAATATCAATATTTTATCGGCAAAGTTTTCAGGTTTCGTGTCCCCTTAAAGACAGTTTCTGTAAAAGAATCAATAAATTGCTAGCCGTGAATGTGAAAAGCTAATAAATTCAACTGCGATAGCAACGACACTAGTTGTCCTATTAAAAACACACACACACATACACACACACACACATTTTAGCCGCCACAGTTAGATTTTAGCCTTCTCCAAGTGTATTGTCAGATCCAGGAGATAATTACTCCGTGAGAGATTTATTTCGCTCGCGGGATTATGCGTTAATCGTAGTAACGAATTTACACGGGCGCGTAATCCAACCGGACGTCCCTCCTTCCGTTCGTCGGGAAGACGGGAATTCTTGGAAAATTAAACGAGATAAAAATAACGCTATTGCGATGCAACGAATAGGGATACGGGCGCGCTGCCGGATAGCGGCATTATTTCCTTTCGGCGGGTCGCGCGCGCGTGTTTATTGCCTCTCTCGCGTCGAAAAACACGACGGGTCCGGAACACGGTCGGGATCCCCGCTTGATAAATTGAAAATACACACAGTATGTACGTTATGAAACACATAATTCCGACGTGCAGCAGAGAATAATTGGCGCACGCTGACGCAGTTCGCGTCGTTTCGCGGGCGCGGACACGAACGAACGAATGAGAGGGCACAGAGGAGGCGACGAAGGGGGAGGGGAGAATGGATATAGGTTTGCACGTTTTGCTTCACATCTATTTTTGTCCGGCATGCTCGCGTAACCACCCGTTTTAATCGCGCGGCCATTAATAGACATCGCGTGTACGTACGTCGTACGCCACAAGTGCTCCGAGCCGATCAGCTGAGCCAGATTTTACCTTGCGAGACGACGACGACGACGACGACGTCGTTGATCTCCGTCACCGGTCCGTCAGTCTCCTCTCGTAGGTTTCTGCTGCAATATCGTCACCTCAGTGTGAAAATATTAAAATCCAGCGCGCACGTACGGTCGACCGGCGCCTTTCTTAAAGCGCCTCTTTACACCTCGTATCGATCTCGCGAGAGAGCTTGTGTGATAAAAATATCGCAGAAAAGATAGAAACGCGATTATATCTCTGCGACGTGTATAACTATCAGAAAGAAACAGTAAAACGTTCTTTGATAATTTTTTAATAACCTCTCGGTTTGCTATCTCTCCCCTTTGTGCATCTTCGAGTATATCTGCTTTCGTTAAGCCTGTCTTTGAGACATCGCGCGCGCACACAGAGTAAAGAGATGAAGAGAAGCGAGGAGAGTTGCCACGGTAACGTTTAGAAACGACGCTTACGCTCCTCGCGGATGCGCCCTGGTGTATATCCAATAATCAAAACGGCCCGGTATTTTTCCACCGAGAAGCGCAGCTCAGCCGGCTCGCAACGGCGAGAGAGGCGCCTGTCCGCGGCACCGTAATCGAGTCAATGCTTAGACGAAGCGGAGGGACCGGCGCTAAGTTAGATTGGCGGAGTTGCGCGCATCGAATTTGAATGAAATTGCGGCCCGGTAAATTCGATCGGCGCGCTCGACTCTTGTCGAGCGACGCGACGAGACCTGCTACCTCCGGACTGCCAAGATATGTAACAGATTTACAATTATCGACGGTGGAATCCATTAGAGAGAGAGCGACCGTGCCGTTGAATCGTCCAACTGTCGCGGAATTACTTTCGGATTAGTCCGACGCGGAATTACGCGAGACCTCATAGTCCTATGGCGTATCCTCAGACTATCCGGATGTCAGACGGACGGATGGATAGCCAGAGCTTGTGCGATAGCCTGGGCAAACTGATTCGATATCGGTCCGCCAATTAAGTTTATACGGCGCGAGGAAAATTACGTCGCCGTCAAGACGACGCCGGAATCGGCGATTCCGGTTGAATCAAGAGCGACTCGACACGGGAAAACCATCAGCGGGTACTCCTATTTATAAAGAAACCGGTTTGAATGTCCGCTTTCTGCAAAAATATTCGTGAGTTTAATAACTGATTGAGATCCTCGGCTTTTAATTCCATCATTCACGATGGTACTCTGTGTAACGTCGGATATATGCTTATGTAGTAATCATATAGTAATCATATATCGTATTCTGTACCGAAGACTGGCGAGGTATCAATTTAATAATAAAATACGGATCTCACGATACCATGTTTAAACTGCTAACTTATATGGATAACAATTTTATAATAACTGAAATAGAAATAATTATATGAATTATATATTTATCGTAAAATGATCAAATTCACATATATTTTTTATGATATTCTAGAAAGCAATCAAAACACGTTTGGTTGCTTATTAAGAAGATTCAACCAAACTTACTTTTTCAGTGTTGGTCTATCGTTGCAATTCCAGCATTCCACTGGTATCAAATCGGTATCGACATTTATTACGGAACCGAGCACCTATTATGGAAACGCTCGGATAGGTTTCCGATCGGAATCGCTCAATTATTCCTTAGATTTTCTATTGTGTTTTCAAGAAGGTAATTAAACGATTCCCATCGGAAACCATTCCGAACATTTGCATATTAAGTGTTGGGGTATCACGGAATTATTCGGAATGAATTCTGATCAGAACTATTCAATTATTCTCTATATCTTCTCTTGCATCTTATAAGGAATAATTAAACGATTTCGATCGGGATCAATTCCGAACGAGTTCATAATATGCGCTCTGTTCGGAAAGATTTCCGGTCGGGATCGTTCAGCTATCCATTCGAAAATATAATAGAAATCTAGGGAACAATTGAGCGATTCCAGTCGGAAATCTTTCCGAGTATTTCCATAATAGATGCCATGTTCACTAAAAAAAAATTACCTCGCCAGTACTTCGTCAGCAGTTTCTACTTGGGCGTGCGCGCGAGGAGCAGCCACAATAATCCACACGTTTGCAAAGCTCGCGAGATACGACGGCAACGGAGGAGCGGCATGAATCAAAACGGTGACTTTAACGGCGAACGAGTCTCGCTCGGTATTTCACATCGGGGCGATGTAGCAGCCGGGGATCCATAAAGGCGGGCAGAATTCGGTATTAGCGGCCCGGTATACACAGCACGCTTTTTGTCGCGGCTAATGGCGTCTGGCGTACATAAGCCGTAACCCATCGATGAGAATAATCCTGTCTGAACGCCATCCCTATCGTCGTCTTCGTCTTTCCCCATCCTCAGTTCAACACACAGAATCGAAGGGACAGGATGAGGAGAGAGGAGAATATACGCGTCGCGGCGAGCAGAAAATCCGAGATTAGTCGACGACCGGCATGAAAAACGCGAGTTCCTGACACGAAAGCAGCGGCCCGAACAGCGCTGATGTCATTATCGCATTGATCACGACAAAGAGTATTTTCGAGGCGCTCGCCTCCTCTTTCTTCTCCTCCTCCTCCTTCTGCTCGCATTATTTCCTCGTTCTGAATACGCTATTCACTCTGACGGCGCACGGACGTATCGCTTGAGAGAACGTGCGAGAGAATGAGACGGATCGCGACGGATACGTCTGGAGATGGGAGAAGAGAGGAGAAGGCAGGGAAGATAGAGATACACGTCTTGCGTCTACATGATCGAATATCCTGGCCATGAATATCGCGATTATAGTTCACGTATCGATTACGGGGGAGAGGACCATCGTGCGAGGGATTTAACTCTTCCACGGCACACTTCTGAAAAGTCACTCGCACCGCAAACAAAGTCATATTGGCTCTGTGCTGATTTTCTAAATTTCACATACGAAAAACAGTGAAAGGGAAGAGGTTAACAAAATTCTAGAATAAAGTGTAACTCTTCTACATTAATATTTGATCGTGAATTTATAGAAAGTCAAGTTACTGAAAAAATTTGAATTTAGAAAGTAATCTCGCGAATGTTTTAGTTAAAAATCGTAATTTCTTTATTACTTATTATTTTAATCTGTAACAGAACAATGAAGTTGGAGATTCCGAATAGGAAAAAAATATGTATACATATCTCTAATGCGCGTTCGAAAAACATGTTTTTTTGGACCATTGAAAAGAAGGTACTTTGATGTGTCGAAAATAGGTGTTTTTATGAGAAAAATATGTTTGTTATGAATATATCAAAAATCGTTTATTTTTTACTTGCAAATGACAACACGCATTGTTAAAAAAAAAAATGAATTATTTAGGATCACGTTTTGCAGAGTGCGCTCACATAGCTATCCCGGCTCTAATATAACACTTCGCGAAAAAAAATATTTTGCTGGCACAGCAAATTTCTCTGTTACTGTACGGGCAGCAAAACGATTTGTTTGAAACAGCAAGGAGATTTATTGTGACAGCAAACGATTTGTTAAGAGTATTAATTGCTACTTGCTGGATATATGAACAACAAAATATTTGGTCATTCCAACTAAACGTTTTGTCACAACAGTGAAATTACTTCGTCCGTGTAACAAATCCTTTTGCTGTCCGCGTAATAGCTAAGAAATTTGTTGTGCCAGCGGAATAGTTTTTCCGTATTGTTATTTATGACTTTCAAAAAAAAGATACGCATAGTTACAATGCTTACTTACTTACGTTCGCGTACCAGTTTTTAGTAAAAAAATCATTTTACCTACGGTGTCAAGTTATACATCGATCGCGCATTATGAATCTAACTGACCCTGCGTCGAATGGCTCCCAAACACACATTAATCCACTTATCAGACCCGCATTGCGTCTAACGAACTAACAAAATGACTGTAGCAATTTTTCGGGAGTGGGGGAATTCATAGATCAATTTCTCTTCGAACACAATTCACCGCGTCTATCCGACCCGCAATGCGGTCGAACGGTTAAACTCACGTCGCGAATAATAATGAACGTTCAATCGACACACGAGGAAAGATCGTGTTAATCCGTGCCGCATTATTCGCCCTTTCATTTTCGCTCGCTTTCGCGAGAGCGCTTCGTTTGTTTCCGATTTTCCTTCACCATCGTTATTCCGTATGGAAGTAAATCCGTGCCGGTAAAGGGGATCGTTACGCAAGCAGTTCTCGAGCAGTTGGTTTCACGGGGGGCTCTCCCGATCGCGCCAATTTATCTTCCCCGCGACAAGACTCCACGTGACACAAGTGGACGGGGTTAATCAACTTTTCGCGACGCTATTATCCGACGGTGTTGCCGCAGCGTCGCGCGACAATATAATCCGCCCGTGCATTAACCTCGTTAACGGCGGCGATAGTCGGTCCCAATCGTCGATCAATCGCTGCTCAAAAATAAACGGTTGGTCGCGCGGGCGCGAGCGCCGATAACGTCAATTACAACGGCAACGAACCGGACGCTTGTCGCCGTAGGTTTCCCGCGTTTAACGAACGTATTAACGCGCGACTCGTGTCCCGCGCGCGTCCATCCGTACCTTTGCCTCCCGCTCATCTCTCGCACCGACGCGTATAAATATTTAACGGGCAGTAATTCGCGCAAAACGGCAGGGCGCGTGCGAAAACGTAACGGCCGATCCGACGATCGTGCGTTCCGATGTGCGTTGCGGTGCCCCGCTCCTAAAAGCGAATGAACGAGCGTGTAACGCCCGGCAGATTATTCGATGCGCAGATTAAGCCGACCCGACCGTCGGAAAAAGGGCGCGATGAAACATTGCCCACTCTACCGCCAGCAGCTTTACCGGGATTCGATCGTGCGTATCTATCTATCTCTTCCTCTCCCCCTCTTTCTCTCTCTCCTTCTCTTTGTTTCTCGTATTCGCGATCGGGATACGCTCGACACCGTTTACGTTCGATCCTCGTCAGCGTGCGGGAGATTTGCCCACGTTTTCGTCCGTCCGTGAGAATTACGCTCTCCAGTTGGCCGTTGCGTCGTTTATCTCGAGGCGGAAAAACGATCATGGACCGAAAGAATGCGGTCGTTTACGCCGGCTTTAATAATGTTCTCAAATGCACACTCGAGCGAGAGAGAACACGTGCGTGTGCAATTCTCCGTCGTTGTTCACTTTGTCGTGAAACGGACGCAACTGCGACAATCGTTCTTGTTGTTCATCATCACGGCGCGCTGCGATTTTACGAGCGTTTGTTCCGTACAAACGAAGAAGTATTCGCTCGAGCATAATTAGAGAAATTGTACTCGAAGTAATGGCAAAGAGGACAAACGGGCGAGAAGGAGGTTCCACGGAGTTGCCGACGTCGACGGGATACGGCCCCGGCTTCGTTTCTTCAATATTTGCAATACCGCTGTTTTCCTTCTTCTTCTTCTTCCGGGAATGCAGTAGCGAGCGAAGTGTCCGTATATGTCTCCTGTCAGTTCATTTTAATCTCGCAGTCGCACCTGTGTCCGGCAATGAAACGTTATTTATACGCGCAAGAAGCGGCGTGCCGGGGGCGAAAGAAATCCGGCGACTGTTATTGCACATTAATCTGCCGAATGCGAAACGCCGGGTAAAGCTACGCGCGTCTAGCTACGTGACTAATCGATCGAATAAATCGCCCTAATTACCGGGCGCGATTATACACGATAAATAACTCCCGGTTCTTGTTCCCGGTTCGTCGCGAGATGCCTGCCGCGCGACGCGCCGCCGATTTCAATAAAAGAGCATGCAACGCCGTAATCTATTTTATTTTTATTCCCTCTCTGCTCTCCGCTTTGACCGCCGATATCGCGGGTGCATAAATTTCGGGACGCGCAAAATATCCCGTCGATTCTCCCACCGTGGCCGGGGCATTTTTGCTGAAATTCGTTTTATTCAGCGCCGCCGGTGACTGTATAAGGTATTAAATTATGTCGCGGCGAAAAAAGGATATATAAAAAAAAAAAA
>NW_014568229.1:0-6147 GCF_001313825.1 Dinoponera quadriceps | reverse complement strand
ATTTGTTTTTTCATTATTAGGCCAGAAATATAAGTAGCAACCCTCGTAGCAACTGCTTTTTGGGGTGTGCATGGAAGATTGTTCGACTATCTGGAAAAAAGAAAAACAATCACAGAAAAATATGCATCATTATTGAACCAATTTAATGATGCAATCAAAGATAAATATCCCTATATAAAAGAAAAAAGTGCTTTTTCATCAGGATAATGCACCAGCTCACACGTCTGCAGTTTCAATGACCAAATTGCATGAAGTACGTTTCGAATTAGTTGACCATCCACTATATTTTCCAGATTTAATTCTTTGTGATTTTTTCCTATTTCCAGATTTGAAAAAATAGTTGGCTGACAAGAAATCATATCTGACGGTTGTCATAGATGGTGAAAGGTTCCCATAGACGGCACCCAATTTCCTTTTTATTTCTTCACACGTTTCTCCATCCAAAAATAAAAAGCGAATCACGGATTGATATTGTTCTTTTTCCATTGTATCGAGAAACATGAAACACGATCACTATGAATTGCTCTCAAATCAAAACTATCGCATGAATCACTGTGAAATTTTGTACAGCGTCGTTTGAAAGATAGTAGTACAGGAAGATATTGCCAAATTGCATCAGCAACGCCGTCTGTCTTCAAACACGAATACTTATTGATTTGCTCTCGTATTTGCTACAGTTTTAGCTGCAGCAATTGCCCGACAATAGACTCTGTTGCATATCTGGCGGCAATTTAGCAGTAGGATGTGATATAACAAATCCTGTATCAAATTTGTTGCCTATTTGCCAACAAAAGTTGGTAGCAGGTTTTATTCGAAATCTGCTCACACAGGTTAAGCTATCTGGGAATACACCCAATAATCAATTTGTTAGCAGATTGCTAGATTGCTTACTGGATACATATGCACAATCTAAAATAACTATCTCTTAATATTTACCTCTTGCAAAAACATGGTAAAATCGTTATATCGCTTGCAAATTTCAGCCCATACAAGTTCCTTTTCATTAAGTGTTGAAGAATCACTTTTCTTAACCTCAATGATATGCTTAACTTCTTTTAATATTTCTAAGAAAAGTTTTCTTTCTATTGTTGTATAATGTTTATTTTTGGACATCTTCAAAATTCTTAATTTTAACAATTTTAAACTTAAACGACTACGAACAAATACAAACTTCTTAAGTCTTGTTGCTGATTATAGGTTGAGCGTATCCGAGTTTCCTTTTACATACGAATATTTTGATACCGATATCTCTTCTTACTGGTTAATGCCTACTTTAGTTTAAAGAAAGGATCATTTTCATTGGTTGGCCAAAAAGAAATAATATGGAATTAGCCGAATAATCAATAAGTATCACCTTAAGCACATCTTCGCAAAAACAGTTTTAAATAGAATAAGAATTCTTTAGACAAGAACTTTTTCGCTAAGATTATCTTAATACATATTTATGAATTATATCGATCTGAAGGCAGTCATTCAAAGGATGATCTTGATCTTAATCTTTAGATGCTCTACGGCTGATTTTATTGGCTACAAAGCATCTATCGATAAACTTAAAACGATCTTAAATGTAAGATCAGTTTATGAATATCGGTTTTAATATCGGCTTTAAATATGAGCCTGACTAGGAATGAGTAAAATCATCGATGTTTTTTCCAAATATCAATTTCCCTCATTGAGGATGGTATTACATCTAGAAAAAATGTTAGGGACTCTAGAATTGCTCTATCCGATAGCCAATCGATAAACCCGCACGACACATTCTGAATAAGGGAACATCAATATTTTTCTAACACATTGATGAGTTTGCCCATCCCTAATTCAATTATTGGCATTTTCGATTTGCTAATTCTACCCGACTTAAAATCATCGTACTATATTCTAATCTAATTTTCAGAAATGCACCAATCGAAAATGCCATGTGAATAGCGGCCTATGAATACCAGCCATAGTATATATGCACATTTGCGAAAGTTAACCTGAAAATGGCAGAACCAATCAGAGTAGAGAACATTTTCCGCTGTACTCTCTCTCGATTCTCTCTCCTGAAATACACCCTATGATTTTCGTTTGCGTCCATTTTTCTTTACGACCGGACGAGTCGTGAGGACTGTCTGATTTGTTCACGTTTTATACGTAAAACGTGGAAAATTTACAAGATGGTAAGGAATTTCGATATATTATAAATAATAATCGATCCCGAGCTGTCGCAATCTGCTTTTTTATCTATTTGACGCTTACTGGTGAATATTTCATTGGGAAAGTCGCGTTTCAGGTAGATTATGGGTTAGAATATCACACGTGGACGCTTCCGACATTTTGTTAAATACATTACGGTTTTATCATTTTACACAATTTTTTATTAACTTGAAATCTTAATCTTTATTGATTCAAAATCTTAATTCCTTATTTGTCATAAAAATCTCTATAAACGAGGTTCCAACTTTTTATTATTAGTGCAATACATTACAGCTGTTTGCAGAGAAATGAATACGTTTTTTTTATGACTATTGCATTTGTCTGTACTTCAAAGTGAAATAGTCATATATTCAACGCTAAGTGGAAAAAAAAATAGATTGGAAGATGATTCAGAAAATGCAGCTATAAAGAATGGACCTGTCTGATGCTTAATATAAATTTCTTCTTTTAGTCTTTATCAACAGCACGACCACTTATAACAGTATATACTGACAAGAATGAGGCATCGGATAACACAATTTCCCTGCCCTCTATTTTTAAAGCTCCAATTCGGCCTGATATTGTGAACTTTGTTCATCAACAAATATCTAAAAACAGTAGGCAGCCTTACTGTGTATCGAAAGAAGCAGGTAGGTAATACACAACATATACAATCTCAAAATTGCAGATTTTTATATGAGATGTAAATGTTACGTAATAACAGGATTGGAAAGCCACTTTTGCAAAGTAACTTGTTATAATTAATCATGAAGTAACATGTTCGTACAATTCTTGTCATTTTCTTTACCATGTTTTCAAGATATTTTTTCTGATTATTTCATTATGAAATATTTTGATATTCGATTGATTCTATTGATTTATATTTGTTATTGTTATTAAAAAAAATGTAATTATAGTTTCTGACGAAGAAAATATTACCAAAATATTATCAAAAATATAGTTATGGGAACAATTTTATAAGTAATAAGTTACTTCCTAACTCTATGCAATGATGCATCTGAATCATGATGATACAAATTTGGTCTGTGTTTCTGAGCAAACAGTGATTAATACAACTACACGACTGATACATTATTGATTTTAATTTTGTGTAATTATTTGTGTGATATGCTGGATATAAAATTAAATATAATTTTTATTTCTCAGGCCACCAAACTTCTGCTGAGTCATGGGGTACTGGACGTGCTGTGGCACGTATACCTCGTGTGCGTGGAGGTGGTACTCATCGTTCTGGACAGGGTGCCTTTGGAAACATGTGTAGAGGTGGGCGCATGTTTGCACCCACCAAGCCATGGCGACGTTGGCATCGTCGTATCAACATTAACCAGAAGCGTTATGCTCTTGTGTCAGCTATTGCCGCTTCTGGTGTACCTGCTCTTGTTCAGTCCAAAGGTATGTACTTTGCAAATAACATTCTTATGTATTTTTTATATTGATTATACTGATTTGTTATTGATTATTTTTCAGTAACATAATTTATAGCGATTTATATATTTCCCATATATTGTAATATATTGTCTTTTATTATTTATATATTTATTATATAGGGCACATGATTCAAGAAGTCCCCGAATTTCCTTTGGTTGTTTCTGACAAAATAGAGACGTATAATAAAACTAAACAAGCTGTAATTTTCCTGCGACGTATCAAGGCCTGGAATGATATCCAGAAGGTAAATTTACGTTATCAACGCGTACGCCAATGTTGTCAGAGAAAGATTGTATTCAGGTGTTCTTGTTTAAATAATTCAAAAAGAAACATAAATTATCAAATATGGAGGAATTTTTTTGTTTAATTTTAAATTTCAATCATCCGCATGTGCTATAAAATACATACTATTTATTACATATATTTTTATTTTTTTTATAAATTACAAATACATTTTAGGTGTATAAATCGCAAAGATTCCGCGCAGGAAAGGGTAAAATGCGTAATCGCCGACGTATTCAGCGACGTGGACCACTGATTGTCTACGGAAAAGACGAGGTAAATTATTTTCTTTTAAAGTAAATATTCCGCAGAATCGCTGCCTACGAGTATGATTGTAATGTCGTTTTTAGGGAATATGTAAGGCATTTCGCAACATCCCTGGCGTCGATCTGATGAACATCAGCAAGATGAACCTCCTAAAAATGGCACCTGGTGGTCATGTTGGCCGTTTCGTCATTTGGACGAAATCGGCATTTGAACAGTTGGACGCTCTTTACGGTACTTGGCGCAAGGAGTCGCAACTTAAGAAAGGATATAATCTGCCATTCCCCAAGATGGCCAATACGGATTTGTCTAGACTCTTGAAATCTGAAGAAATTCGTAAAGTTCTAAGAGCTCCTAGGTAACCGTACACGATTATTTTTAAATGACCTTTTTTTTATATCCTGCTCCTCCACCCAAGTAATATCTCAGAATCATGATAGTGTTAATTTAGCCCGTGTTGCTATTCAGAGATATTGATATACATCCTATAACCATGTAGCTGATCTATTATATTAACGATTTCGCGTGGTTATTCGTAAAATGTGTTATACTTAAAAAAAAATAATGCAATTGTAGGAAGAAAGTGGTACGTAAGGTTAAGAAGCTTAATCCGTTGGCCAACACTCGAGCTATGTTACGTCTTAACCCGTATGCGGCGGTTCTGAAGCGTGCTGCGATCTTAACGGCGCAAAAGCGTCAGTATGAGAAAGATATTCTTCTGGCTGAAAAGCGAGGCGTGAGTGTTGCATCTTGCTGGTAACTTCGCAAGTAATTAACTATGATACGTGGTGTTGAATTTGAGACATTTCGTATTTCAGGTTGATTTGCCGAAGAATTCACCAACTATGAAGATCAAGAAACTTCAGGAAAGAAGGAAGAAGCAGCTTATAGCTGCCAAAGCGGCTAAATTAAAGAAACCGACCACCACAAAAAAAACTGCTCGGGCACAAATTAAAGATGAAAAGGATGTCACGGCAACGAAGACTGTTGCACCGAAACAACAGAAGAAATAAACAATTGTGTAACTTCCGAAAATAATTTCAAATGCTTTTAAGTTACACAAAATAAAATTAAACAGAGAAGACCTATGTCACATTTAATATGTCACTCTTTTATAACTAATAAAATCAGTGAATGTGTGCACGTGATGTAATGAATTCTGCAAGACAGTCTGAAGAGATGTGTTTTAGACTTAGCGACTTTTTCCTAATAATGATAAATATTGGATGACTGTGACTACGTCAACGGTTAATCCAGTTTAGTAACTATCGTAGTTAGCGAATTCTTGTATTTAATTGGAATATATTTTTAGATCTGAAAGGATATACCGATCAGATGCAAGAGTTCGCTAACTACAGTTGTTACTAAACCGGATTAACATTGCCGTGTAAACGCATAAACTTATTATATTGCTAGATATGTGCTTCC
This sequence comes from Dinoponera quadriceps, assembly GCF_001313825.1. Lineage (NCBI taxonomy): Eukaryota > Metazoa > Arthropoda > Insecta > Hymenoptera > Formicidae > Dinoponera > Dinoponera quadriceps. Next base: position 549 of record NW_014568229.1, on the reverse strand, counting down.
TTATGGGTGCACTGAAGACGATATTGAAGGATATTGTGTGAATTATGCTCTTTCTTTCTCGCTTTGTTAAAAGAGGGGAGAAGATGACTACAAAAAGAAGGATAACGTCATAAGAGTGATTGAATATCATTACTCCCAAATTCCACCTTGCATATGCAACAATATCACCACTTTCAAGTATCTGATGTTATAATCTTTCATATTAATATTCTGATTTGCGAACAATCGTCAATAGTAGCAGCTGTTCTCTTTATTTCCCACATGAATGGGCACGTTAGACAAAGATACGCTCAGGCCGGAAAGAAACCTGAGAGCGGCCACGCCAGCGTTTTCCTTGATATCGCTTTACTCACAACTGTTTAATATGCCCTCTGTATCTACTTTTAACATTGGAACTATTTCGCTATATTCACTTTCTAGTATGATGCCGATGTTTCGTTTAGTGCGTGTCCGTGCTGGGTCCACAATTTCCGTGGTTGAGAAACGCGGTAACATCTTAAAGCATATACTACTGGAGGTAGCACGTCTCGATAAAAGTGTGGTCAGGGT
>NW_014568228.1:0-6236 GCF_001313825.1 Dinoponera quadriceps | reverse complement strand
ATCATGTTCACGTATGTGAAAGATTGCGCAACGCGCTGACCTTGCGTGACCTCAGCGATTTCCGCGATTATCTCGCCGCGTTTGACGACGAGAAAAGTCTCTCCACGGAGTAGTCCTTGTGCTTCTTTTTACCTTTTCTCCCGTCGCACGCCATCTACGACGGGGAAAGACAAACGCGTATGAAACGTATCGCATCCGCGTAATTATATCCTCGTCAGCTCGCAGCTCGAAAGATGTGTCCCCTGTGCGACGGTCTGAAAGCCATTTCCGCGCGCTGTGACGAACGGGGAAACGGTTAGGATCGTTAGTCTAATCGACAACGTCATTACCTATTTTCTACGCGCGACCTCGGGGGGATCGCGTACCGAATCCGGAAATCCAGCCGGTGCGCCGAGGCGTCACTCTAACGGCCGCTTCTAATTGCAGGCACCATGACGAAGCTGAACTCGGTGCCGGTGTCGCTGAAGAACAGGCCGCGCATACCGACTCCGGACGTGACGAAGGAGGTGGTCGACCGTGAGCAGCGGTTGGCATTGTCGGCGACGAACGCGGCGAACATCGGCGCGGGCGTGGTGGGCGTGATACCAACGAACGGTCACTATCCGACCGACCTGTCGGTGGTAGTCCTGTCGCCTATACAAGAAACCGAAGGCACACCCGCGTCCGGCAAGTCCGGCGCGGCGGCCCTCGCGCAAGCCGTGCTCTCGCCGACACTGACCAGCGCTGGCCTGATGACGCCGGTGACTTTAACGCCGGTCGCCATGGGCCACCTCACGCAGCTGGGTCTCATGAAGACGACTTCGACGACGGCCACGCACATCAATAATTCGGGCAACATCGTGCAGGCGACGTTGACCGAGGTCAACAGTAGCGAAGAGGAGGGTAGCGGAAGTGGCAGCAGCAGGAGCGGCAGTATCACCGGGCAAGAGGACCGTTCGACGCCGTTGATCGACAACACCAACAGCCCGACCGGAAGCAACGGTAGCTCGCCCACCTTCGGCGGTTACAACGATCGCTCGCCGATCCTCATGAGACCGGAGAAACTCGGCTACATGGTCACCGCCGGCGTGCCCGCGCCGAGCAGCGGCACAGCCGCGGACGCGCGAGGTAGACGATCGGCATCCTTGCCCGGGCCGCCGGTCCTGCAGCCGCGGGACGACCGGAGTATATCGTTGCCGCAATCGCCGGGATTGCAGCCGCGAGAAACTCGAACGGCCTCCGTGTCGAGTAAGCAGAACGGGCTGGTTGACGTGGACAAGCTGGCCGGCGGTCACTCGGCGGGCATCCGACCACGGACCAGTAGCTTCGGTCACGACTTGTCCAGGCCCACTCAGAGGGCACAGGACGCCTCGAGGAAAATCAGCAGCGTCTCGTGCACGAACGCGTCGCTCTCGAGCGGCTTCGGCTCGGCGTCTTCGACGTCGTCCGCGAGCGTGTCCGCAACGACCACCGTCGCGGGCAGCAAGAGGGGCGAGGTTTACGTTTGATAAAGGAAAATCGACACGCGACACGGACGGTTGAGCCGTCCCGATGATTAGGAGGTACATTTAGAAGGGTAATTTAGACGGCGCAATTCCGTCCGCGTTTCCTGAGATTCATCTCCGTCCGTTATTGTGATGTCTCGTGTAAATGCACGTGACGGTTCGCGGTATATTTTTGTAATTTCTCGCTCGTATTCGGGGGAGTAACATGATTATCCTCGAGGTAGATGCGGAAGGTAACGCGAATGTTCTTGAGAAACGCGAGAAGGATAATCCGTGCTACTCCGCTTAGCGCGTTTCTGATAATTTTACGAAACCTTTGGAATGTCCTGCGAATTTGAAACGAATGAAGGCTTGACAGGATGTTCCAAACGATTCGCTACTGAAAAGTTGCAGTGGCGTCGTGCCACGGTTTAAATATTTTGTCGTAATAACGATCAACGAAGGGACAGAATTTGTAGATCGCACGATTGTAAATAGTAATTTATGTGTTAAAGACTCTATATGACTCGTAACGATCAATCCGATGTAGGAACATATATTTAAAATGCGTATGTATTATATAATCGTTAACATTACTCGGCACGAGTGTAAGATGGTTGGGAATCTTGAAATAGTTGCATGAGAAGATAATTGGATCTTCCCGACGAAGATCACGCGGATCGCATAGCTGATCGCCGACCGATTATCGACTTACACTCGCGACGAAGGAAAAAGCTATAAGTGTAATAATAGTACGAAACAAAGTGCTTTAACAACTTAACGGGAAATCTTGGAAATGTACTTTTTGTATCGTCGTGCAATAAAATACAATACTGTAAGGATGCGTCGATTATAATGTTACAGCGCACACTAGTTGCTACACTAGTTTGTTATTAGTAACTCTTACCCGTAATGTATCGCAATCTCATTGTAAATTTATTCCTTCGCGTCATGATATTGTGATATCGTTTTCTACGGATATCTGTATGACGTTTTATGTAGATGTATCTATATAGCGCTACGTGGATCAATGATGCCGAGAGAAATCAAATCCGTTAGCTATATAATATAATTCACGTACTTTTGTACATAGTTTTACTTTCCTTTTCGACTTGCCGTTCTCCCTCCCCTCTGTCGTCTCGCTAGAAATTTTTCATACGTTTGTTTGCCATATGTTCGATCGGTGCGACACATCGATAACCTCGTACACGCATACATACTTCTTCATTTTGCCATTTTTACAGACGCATCGCGAAAAGTGATGTAAGAGGCAGTTCATGAGAGTTTAAGCGATCAGCATTTCCGATGTTTCCTCGCATGTACATTCCGACTGTTTTAATCTTATTCGATATATCTCGGGTTAGCTGAATTGATTAGCGAAACGCGAACGATATTGGAATACGCGTCGATGACCGCGGAAATATTTATCTGAGAAATCGTAGAACATATATCGGCATTAGTTTCTATTATATTCTCGATGGACGGAAAATAATTTGAGACAAAGCGCTTCTTGTATGCGCATCTCGGTGACGTTTGACGTGCAATCACGTCGTGGCTCAAGTTGTTTGTAATGACAAAGAGAGCTTCTTGTTATTACGAGTATATTAGTGCGATCGAATGAGGAAAACGAGCGTGTGTGTGTATGTATATATATATATATATATACATACACACACACGCTCGTTTTCCTCATTCGATCGCACTAATATACTCGTAATAACAAGAAGCTCTCTTTGTCATTACAAACAACTTGAGCCACGACGTGATTGCACGTCAAACGTCACCGAGATGCGCATACAAGAAGCGCTTTGTCTCAAATTATTTTCCGTCCATCGAGAATATAATAGAAACTAATGCCGATATATGTTCTACGATTTCTCAGATAAATATTTCCGCGGTCATCGACGCGTATTCCAATATCGTTCGCGTTTCGCTAATCAATTCAGCTAACCCGAGATATATCGAATAAGATTAAAACAGTCGGAATGTACATGCGAGGAAACATCGGAAATGCTGATCGCTTAAACTCTCATGAACTGCCTCTTACATCACTTTTCGCGATGCGTCTGTAAAAATGGCAAAATGAAGAAGTATGTATGCGTGTACGAGGTTATCGATGTGTCGCACCGATCGAACATATGGCAAACAAACGTATGAAAAATTTCTAGCGAGACGACAGAGGGGAGGGAGAACGGCAAGTCGAAAAGGAAAGTAAAACTATGTACAAAAGTACGTGAATTATATTATATAGCTAACGGATTTGATTTCTCTCGGCATCATTGATCCACGTAGCGCTATATAGATACATCTACATAAAACGTCATACAGATATCCGTAGAAAACGATATCACAATATCATGACGCGAAGGAATAAATTTACAATGAGATTGCGATACATTACGGGTAAGAGTTACTAATAACAAACTAGTGTAGCAACTAGTGTGCGCTGTAACATTATAATCGACGCATCCTTACAGTATTGTATTTTATTGCACGACGATACAAAAAGTACATTTCCAAGATTTCCCGTTAAGTTGTTAAAGCACTTTGTTTCGTACTATTATTACACTTATAGCTTTTTCCTTCGTCGCGAGTGTAAGTCGATAATCGGTCGGCGATCAGCTATGCGATCCGCGTGATCTTCGTCGGGAAGATCCAATTATCTTCTCATGCAACTATTTCAAGATTCCCAACCATCTTACACTCGTGCCGAGTAATGTTAACGATTATATAATACATACGCATTTTAAATATATGTTCCTACATCGGATTGATCGTTACGAGTCATATAGAGTCTTTAACACATAAATTACTATTTACAATCGTGCGATCTACAAATTCTGTCCCTTCGTTGATCGTTATTACGACAAAATATTTAAACCGTGGCACGACGCCACTGCAACTTTTCAGTAGCGAATCGTTTGGAACATCCTGTCAAGCCTTCATTCGTTTCAAATTCGCAGGACATTCCAAAGGTTTCGTAAAATTATCAGAAACGCGCTAAGCGGAGTAGCACGGATTATCCTTCTCGCGTTTCTCAAGAACATTCGCGTTACCTTCCGCATCTACCTCGAGGATAATCATGTTACTCCCCCGAATACGAGCGAGAAATTACAAAAATATACCGCGAACCGTCACGTGCATTTACACGAGACATCACAATAACGGACGGAGATGAATCTCAGGAAACGCGGACGGAATTGCGCCGTCTAAATTACCCTTCTAAATGTACCTCCTAATCATCGGGACGGCTCAACCGTCCGTGTCGCGTGTCGATTTTCCTTTATCAAACGTAAACCTCGCCCCTCTTGCTGCCCGCGACGGTGGTCGTTGCGGACACGCTCGCGGACGACGTCGAAGACGCCGAGCCGAAGCCGCTCGAGAGCGACGCGTTCGTGCACGAGACGCTGCTGATTTTCCTCGAGGCGTCCTGTGCCCTCTGAGTGGGCCTGGACAAGTCGTGACCGAAGCTACTGGTCCGTGGTCGGATGCCCGCCGAGTGACCGCCGGCCAGCTTGTCCACGTCAACCAGCCCGTTCTGCTTACTCGACACGGAGGCCGTTCGAGTTTCTCGCGGCTGCAATCCCGGCGATTGCGGCAACGATATACTCCGGTCGTCCCGCGGCTGCAGGACCGGCGGCCCGGGCAAGGATGCCGATCGTCTACCTCGCGCGTCCGCGGCTGTGCCGCTGCTCGGCGCGGGCACGCCGGCGGTGACCATGTAGCCGAGTTTCTCCGGTCTCATGAGGATCGGCGAGCGATCGTTGTAACCGCCGAAGGTGGGCGAGCTACCGTTGCTTCCGGTCGGGCTGTTGGTGTTGTCGATCAACGGCGTCGAACGGTCCTCTTGCCCGGTGATACTGCCGCTCCTGCTGCTGCCACTTCCGCTACCCTCCTCTTCGCTACTGTTGACCTCGGTCAACGTCGCCTGCACGATGTTGCCCGAATTATTGATGTGCGTGGCCGTCGTCGAAGTCGTCTTCATGAGACCCAGCTGCGTGAGGTGGCCCATGGCGACCGGCGTTAAAGTCACCGGCGTCATCAGGCCAGCGCTGGTCAGTGTCGGCGAGAGCACGGCTTGCGCGAGGGCCGCCGCGCCGGACTTGCCGGACGCGGGTGTGCCTTCGGTTTCTTGTATAGGCGACAGGACTACCACCGACAGGTCGGTCGGATAGTGACCGTTCGTTGGTATCACGCCCACCACGCCCGCGCCGATGTTCGCCGCGTTCGTCGCCGACAATGCCAACCGCTGCTCACGGTCGACCACCTCCTTCGTCACGTCCGGAGTCGGTATGCGCGGCCTGTTCTTCAGCGACACCGGCACCGAGTTCAGCTTCGTCATGGTGCCTGCAATTAGAAGCGGCCGTTAGAGTGACGCCTCGGCGCACCGGCTGGATTTCCGGATTCGGTACGCGATCCCCCCGAGGTCGCGCGTAGAAAATAGGTAATGACGTTGTCGATTAGACTAACGATCCTAACCGTTTCCCCGTTCGTCACAGCGCGCGGAAATGGCTTTCAGACCGTCGCACAGGGGACACATCTTTCGAGCTGCGAGCTGACGAGGATATAATTACGCGGATGCGATACGTTTCATACGCGTTTGTCTTTCCCCGTCGTAGATGGCGTGCGACGGGAGAAAAGGTAAAAAGAAGCACAAGGACTACTCCGTGGAGAGACTTTTCTCGTCGTCAAACGCGGCGAGATAATCGCGGAAATCGCTGAGGTCACGCAAGGTCAGCGCGTTGCGCAATCTTTCACATACGTGAACATGAT
>NW_014568227.1:0-5262 GCF_001313825.1 Dinoponera quadriceps | reverse complement strand
TATATATATATATATATATATATATATTATCAGTATTAATGTGTCTGCAAAAGGATAAAGTTTATTTTGAGGATAAAGTTTATAGTAATGTATAATGGGGAATTATATAGAAATCGAGAGATAAAAGGATTCGGTCAAAAAACTTAATCTCCGCACACATCAGCTAGAGAATTATCCAGCATGTGTGTGTTAAAATCGAACAATTTATTGCTCGTCACAACCACTGTAATGTTTAAACGAAAATATCAAAGAAACATGTTGTCTGACGTAAAGATATTTATTGTTTGAGAACTCAAACAATGCTGTTTATTTAATTAACATACTCATTTGTTTGTCCAAAAGACAAATTCGCTTCAATTTAAAAAATGTTATCAAATCCGAAGAAATCTTTTTCTTCGTTACGAATATGTATAACTAATAACTGTGATCAATTCTTATTGGCTACGATTGACTACTTCGATCGTTATCTCGCCCGATCCTTCCGTCGTGCGAGACGTGACGACATTTTTCCTGTTGACGCAAGATCTCCTTAACATTTAGACAACCATGCCGGGACGAGTTTATTTGACATTTAATGGGCGCTACGATGCCGCAAGATAAATAATCAGAAAAACACCGTCGATCTGGTCAGATTAATTAAGGGCCGACACCGGTCTCGAGGCGTCCGTGCGTCATTGGCATCGATTACGCAACGTCGTCCCGGCGCGGCGTCCTCAAAACTCGAAACATCGGAAGGCCCGTAACGCGGTTTACACGGTCATCGCGAGATCGGAATTCGAAATCGCCGATCGCCCTTGATTTCCGCTCGATTCCTTAGAAGCGGGGTGTCACACCGAGACGAGACGAGATCACTCTCAGGGAAAGCGCGTCGCCTTGGCGTCATCGTGCGAGCTGAGAATGAAATCAGGGTCAGGCGTTACCGGACGCCCTCGGAAAAATGAACATGTACCGGAGGAAAAGAACGGGTGAAAGACGGAAAAAATTAATTGAGACCACGCGTGAACGCAACTTGGCGGGTCGAACGGGGTGTCATCGTCGTCGCCTCGTGCAGTTCGGATCTCGCTTGAGAGAGGGAGAACAATAAAAATACACGAAGGTATGTAAGATATCGAGAGAGGAAAAGAAGGAGATAGACACAGAAAGAGAGAGAGAGAGAGAAACAGAGCCTATTGTAACCGCGAACGGAGAGGAGCGATCAATAGTTGATAAAAGTCAAGCGCGCGCGCGAGTCCGCGGGTGACCCGACTGTACAGGCGGTCAAGGTGGCCGTTTCGTAATTCAGCTGAGTGCCTTCGCACCCAGCATGCCAATTACACAGCGACGCGCTCTCGTCTTTTTCTTGTTACGCGCTGTCGAGATAACCCACTTTCCGAACGAACAGCCGCGGAGTTACCGGTCGGGTGGCGACGGCGACACACGGATTTCTTTTACTTCAGTTTCCTCCTCCCCTCCCCCCCCCCTTCTATTCCAGTCAATTAACTCCTAACCCTCGACGACGGCGAGCCACGGCTGGCTGCTCGCAACCTTTAACCAGGCTCAACCTTCACCCGGAGATTTCTCTTCAACGCGCTCGAGGAAGTCGAATTTTCTAGGAACTTATCCGGCCGTATTTGTCATTTCTTTCTTTCGGCAAACATTACCACTACGTTAGCCGCCGCCGCGATGGTGACGAAACGTGCCGCGAGAGATATTGTGGTAAGTGTTATTTAAGAGCGCCGGAGCTCTTTTGCGCGGCTCTCTTGCACGGCGGATCTTATCGACTATTGCAAGGAAGCTCTTCGAGAATAACGGAAAGCCGAGTCCGAAAGAACGCCCCGCGTAATCGATTCGTACTCGCGAATTTCAGCCGTCCGCGATGGGACCACCAATGAGGGAAAAACCGCAAAATATGCTAGGTATACACGAGAGATACAAGGTTTATTTTACGTAAATAAGATTTGCTTGTTTATTATTCATTTATTTATAAATATAATAACAGGATTTGGTTGTTTCTGCGAAATAAATTTATATTCCATGAATAAGCGTTTAAATATTTTTCCTCTCGGTGAGTAGAGAGATAAAGCCGAGACGAAGTGAGAAAATTCCACCTTGAATTTCGATCGGACATCAAGAGGAAAGTAAGAATATAATACAAGGAGTTTCCGGTTACCAGTTACTAGTTTCAACATAGCGTTCTAGTACATTTTCGAGACATTTTAGGCTTCTCGATGAAGATATCTTGGAGATACTTAATATTACTCAATCAATCGCTAGTCACGCGAGTTGCCAATCTTACCAGGCTTTGAAAACCATACACGGAGGAAAGGTTTTCTTTGGACTTAATAAAATTTCTTCAATTGAGACAAATTTGTTTTCCGAAACGAAGCAAACAATCAGATGTTTGATTCAACAAACAGGATTGTTTGGTCTCTCAAACAATATCTTTACGTCAAATAACATATTTCTTTTATATTTTCACCAAAGCATCACAATAACTGTCACGAGTAATAAATTATATAAAAGAAGTAACACTCTGTGTTAGAAAAATATTAAAGGACCTCCTTTATTTCAGTGTGGAACGATATTTAATATATAACGAAATAAATTTTTTGTTTACTGAAAACCAAACATTATTTCCTCTAAATAATACTGTTTTTTCCATCAAACAATATAGTTTACTGTATGAACCAACATTTCAAACAAAATATTTTATACAAAATTATGTTTGTAAGTTGTTTATATTAACAAACAAAATTAAACATGTGCACTAAATCGAGAGAAACCTTTTCTCTATGTAAATTTAGTGAACAATAATGGTAACATATCTCGACATGAACTTTTACGATTCTTGCAACCGTAGAAGTCAATATACAATGGAGGAAATATTGTTTGTAAAAATTACCACAAAATTTTGTAATGCTGGACCACATCGGAATTATGACTGAAATTATGATGTGTGTCGCAACCTTTATTGATGTACGATGCCACTCGTATTTCATGTATACTCATCACTAAAGATTACAACACATAATAATTTCAGTCATAATTCCGGTACACGGAAGAAAATTACTCTTAAATCAAGAATAGACATTCTCACATATAAGCAAGAATATCATAATCTTATTAGAAGACTTTCAGCCTTGACTTGATTGAATTTATATTGATGCAAGTATCACTTGAGCTCCATTCAAGACTAATTCTCCTAATCTAATCTTCTAAGAAGAATATAACATTCTTGCTTATACATGAGAATATCTATTCTTGATTTAAGACTAGTTTTTTCTCCGTGCACGGTCCAGCATTACAAAATTTTGCAGTATTTTTATTTACAATATTTTCTTCGTCAAAACAAAATCGAAAGGCAAGCGTAACTTTTCTCCAGAGAGTCGTCAAAAGTTTCGGTTCGGTGATAAAGAAAAGGCCGATCGCGGTCAACAATGCTTTAAAAAAGATGCCTCAGCGTCGAATTACCGCAGCGATGCTCGCGCGCGCGCACTCCTGTCCCACCGAGAAAGAAAGTTCTGCGTTTGCATTAGCATTTTATGTGTGAAAACAGAACCGAACACGATCGCAAGAGAATCCGTTATGGTGAGCATTATCGTGACCACTGCGCTGACTCGGCAGCTAACTTGTGAGTCACGAGTTTCGCGTGACATGGCAAGGCGAAATCGCGATTGCCGGCAAGAGCGGCGGCGACAGGCGAGACTTACCGGCGTACGTGCTCTTGAAGCTTTCGTGGAGCTTGAAGGTGAAGGGAATGTGGACCTTCATCATTTCCATCTGCGGTATTCGCGGTGTGTGCGTTATCACGCCTCCGCTGCCGCCGAACATCAAGTCGTCGCCGTGGACGCGCAACACCATCATGTTCCTGCGCAAATTCGAAACGAAGCGTTGTCAGATCGAATGTTGTTAATCGACGGTAGCCGCTGCCCGATGTGTCAATCAATCAAATTCTACGAGCGGCCTAACGTTTCGATACGAGGACGGAAAATCGCCTCGGCGGAATTCCGCGCTGATCGCGTCCAAAGATGCAGAAATGATACACATTTTCCGCGGTCCGCCGAGTGAAAATGGTTACAACGGGATCTTTTACGGAAAGTCAATGAACGTTACAAGGGTGTCAATTAACGAATCTCCGTTTCGATGCGCGATAATTCATAATGAACAGACTCCGGCAGAGAACGAAATAATATCAAACCGGTGTCGGTTCAGGCGCGAATTCGTTACGCGTATTCATTCCACTTTTGTCGATCGCGGCGGAAGGGTAAAATGAGAATTTCTCAGTAAACAATATACAGCGAACAATTTTGCGTTAAAAACGATCCACCGGGACTTTTGCGTCACTAACACAAGGAATATATATATAAACATAATAAACAAATAAATATTAAGTTGGCATATTTATCTCGCTGACATATTACTTTTTAATATATTCACTTTGTCAAAATAATAGAAAAAGGTCCGGCGGGTTGTTATTAACACATTTTTTTACAAGCGCGGAGAAATCGCCACGTCACCGTCCGATTTTACCTTATATATTTACAACTGGTTTGCGGTTTACAAATACGCGATAGAAATCGCAACCGATACGTTATCAACTGAATAAACTCGATAGTCGCGCGATATCGGCGAGTTAATTCTGACGGAGCGTTCGAAAATGCCGCGACGAAAAATATCTCTCCATAAATATTATGTTATCCATAATATATTTTGTTATTAGAACGAAATATGCGCGAATAATACTATCGATGGTATCTACGTTATCGCATAAGAAAAAAAATGGTCTTAAATCAGACAGAACAGACAATGAGATATGAGACAGAACAGACAATGAGATATGAGAATCAGACAATGAGATATTCTCATAAATAAGCGAGAATATTATAATCTTCTTAGACAATTTTTTAGTTTTGAATTGAGTGCAAATGATTGCATCAGTAACAATTTAATCAAATCGAGACTAGAAATTTTCTAAGAAGATTACAATGTTTTTACTTATATATTTGATTATCTATTATTGATTCACACACAAGATAGTTGCGTCGCAGAGTGCCGTATTTTCAGTGGTGGTCACTTAATAAATTTCACATTTACAAGCAAAATTATGTTCTTGGACATTCATTTCGCTATCTAAATAATAAATGTTAATTTGAAACAAAATTGACAGATAGACATATATATGCGCGATATTACAAATATGAAGATATTATTTTTCACTTTTCTTATTAATGCTATATTTACCAGGTGTAGAAGTATGAAACCGGAATTTTTTTGTAAAAATTA
>NW_014568226.1:0-5047 GCF_001313825.1 Dinoponera quadriceps | reverse complement strand
CACTGCGAATCTAAAAATAATACATTCTTCATTTAACCATATATATGGTGAATTAGTCAATTCGTGGTATTATCTTTTATTAAAGGAAGGATATAATTACTTATATCGATATTCGATAATTTTTTATACCATTTGATTGATGAAAGCGTGGTGTACGAGCCGGGGCTTCAAAGGCGTTAATGGAAGATGTCTGTACGATCCCCATAATTTTCCGGGGCGTAAAACATTTGTAACGAGATCTAATTGAAGTTGTTCAGCGTAGAAGGGATCTTGAAGTGAAAATTTCGATGCGTTTTCGTCCTGAATGAACATTCCCCTAATTAATTCACCGCTTGGTTCTTTCTTCAAACAGTTAATGAGACCTAATAAGCCGCATTCTGCATCCCCTTGTCCGACTATAATTATTCTTGTCGTGTTAGTCAATTCATTGTTGGCTCTCAGAGTAATTTTGAGCTGGTCGAGCCAAGAGAATTCGTAATTATTTACAAATACAACCTCAGTTTTATTTATTGACCGAGTTATTTTCTTCAAAAGCGTAATGTGTTCGTCCCCTACGTTTTTCTCGAGTACTACCGCCAGATTGTATCTTTTGGCATTCGTAATATCATTTTCCGTGAGCGAATGTCCCCGTGTTAACAAAAACCCGTTGGATTTTAATGCCTGCAAGATTTCTGTCAACGTTTCCCGTTTGCTTCTCGTTAGTAAGTTACAACCTGTGATTAATATCGCATTGTCTTCCTTTGACAGTTTTTTTGCCTCTGATACTATTATTTCTGGCGGAAGTGTAACGCGATCAAGGTTGTTAGTTCTCATTATCAGGTTAACATTGGATTGATGGGACGGATAATTACACAAGATTTTAACAAACATCGGAGACAGTAAGTTCTTTGTTGAGATTTTATCATCGTCTTCGATTAACTCGATTATATTGACTTGCGTTATTTGGTGATATTCTAATATTAGGTGCATCGATAGGGTTGCACCCTCCTCAAGTGAAACCATAGCACCGTCACGGTGAGCTATGAATCTGTGCTCTTCAAGAATAGGACGTACAATTGGTTTCCGACGAGATATAAGGGTGTGAGAAATGCCACTAATCTGTACACCACCGGATACTATCATACCCAAATGTTTGTATACACGCACAGCGAGTTCTACGTGAATATTTAAAGATATCATATTTAGCTTGTTTAGTTTTCTTATTTTATCTAAATGAAATTTAAATGTAAGTATGTATGAGAAATGGTGTATGAGAAAGGCATTTTTACATTTCAATAATTATAAATTTTAGTAAGTTAAAAATTAAAATGACGGTTGTTAATCAAAATGTCTTGTTAAGGAATATATGTGGAAGTAGTTTGAATACTTACGTTTTTCTTCGGTTGTTGTGTTTTGTATGTGTTGCGCGTGAAATCTCGGATCGATCAATAACTTTTGTATACCAGTACCAACGTAAAGGCTTCTTGTGTCCATACAGAGGACCTGCATTTGCAACATATTATCCATGAAAGTTACCCAGTTATTCACCCATGCTATATGTCCTTGTATGCCTGTAGCGGATGAACTCCTTAGTCCTCGGAAGAGGCCAGAGAATTGATATCCTCGTAATTTCAGTTCTTTATAGATATCTTTCGTTTTCATCACTTCCATTTCGTCGTGATCTTTTTGCAAGTAATGATCCGGTACTCTTTCCTTGATTGGGTCTGATGGTACGCATACTCGGCCAGTAACGATAGCGGTACCCTTTTCTATTACTTCAAACGTCCCAGTCGCTGCAACACGCACATGTATCATTATGATTATCACTTTCCATTTTGAGAAATACAAGAGTTTGGAAATAATTGAGTGGACGTAATATTTACCTTTCTGCACCATTAAAGTTAATTGTATACTTCCCTTGCTGGGAATGTGGGCCGCTTGTATAAATTTGACGTCCTTAAATACGATAGGTATATTATAATATGGGTATCCCCATAACATCCCAATTGTTTCCCATATGAAGAAAAGATATCCCGTAGCTGGTATCAAATTCTTTCCATCGATTACGTGACCACTCATATATTGATAATCTTCGTCTTCCAATGAGATGTTGACTATTCTTTCTCCAGAATTGATTTTTTTCACAAGGAAAAAGTAGTCTACATGCCAATCTTCGGAATGTTTCCACCTGGTGCACCATGATATGTTGTATTGGATGTATATAACATTTAATCTTTTTCTGGCAAGTTTTTGCTTTTCATACAATCAAAAGACTACATATTTGCACACAGAACTAAGCACTAAGAAAATGGTATTGACACGTATCAAGAGGAAACATTAATTCTGCACGTTAATTTTTGCTTCATGTTTCATGCATCCCAAGATGTCAAGTGGATTACATGATATACTCACTTAATCGAGGGGGAAATCATCGGCGTACCACGACTGACCGGAAATTCTACAGTCGGATATAGGTTGGCTAATTGCGGCTGTAAGCCACAGTTGTACATTTTGCCGACACCTTGCAGAAATATTTGAACGTTGTCTTCGTGATCGCGTTGAACTAACGTGATACTTACTGTATCGAACATTTCTTTCAAGACACTCTGCAGAATTCCATCCGGCGCAATTTCCACTAAAACTACATTCTCCGGAATCATTGTTGCGACATTCTCAAAAAATACGGGTGTTATTAGACTATTCGTAAAGTATTCTGCGTAAGATAATTCTGTGTCGCGAAGCAGTCTGCGCCATACCTGGCTGCGTATCATCTTTTGCGGTATTATTTGGCACAAGTAAGCCAAGATCTTTTTTGTTGCAATAGCAAGATAAGAACTATGGAGAGGAATGTTGTTACAGGCAACTTCTTTTGTAAAGATTTCACTGTCCTGTAGTCAATTGAAGATATATATAAATATAATTATATTTTAATTTAATCTAGATTATCAGACAATATACTGGCGCATCCGTCCGTGCTTGAACGATTTCTATCGATTTTACTGCCTCTATGTAAATGAAATGTGTACGGCCAGTTACAAAAAGGTTGCAGTACCCATTTTTTAAATAATGTTTTCAAATGCTTATATTACGATAAATAAATAAAGCCGTGCACGTAGGGTGGAGCATAATAATATATTTAAATAAAAATGGAGACCCACCTGTAATTTCGTGGTGAATGCTTTTATTGACTCCGTGGGTCCGCTAATGTAGCAAGATTTCGGGCTATTCCTGCAGATTACTTCAATATCTTCTGGACATACAGCCTCTACGCTTTCATAACCAAGACCAATGTTCACCGTACTGCATTGAACTATCTTAAATTCACTCAACGCTCGTCCTATGTAATATGCTGACAAAATCACTTGTTCAAAAGTGAAGTCACCCGTTACATACCCACAACAGAGTTCACCGATTGAATGACCAATCACATAATGTGGCATGATATTTACCGACATTAAGAGATCGATTAAACCAAGCTAGGGAAAGAAAGAATTTAGGTATCTCTCGTGAATCGAACTCAAATGACATTTGCAGAAAACGTTTCTGTCAATATGAATATTTTTAACATTAACTGCAAACAGAATAGATAAAATTTCAATGGCCTTTTGTAATTCATTGAATACTTTATGTATTTTATATTGTATCTTAAAACTCCCTTTTCGTGATATTTATTATTTTTATATGTCAGAATAATAAGAAGAAAATGATTTGTTACCTGTATCACGGAGATTCCCACCACTGAATTCAATATGCTATCAAAGGTAGTTTCCTGTTTACTCGTTAAAATGTTGTTGATATGTATTCCATACGATTTTAAAATTGTATCACATTTTTCTATAGTTTTCAAAAATATTGGAAATTGCATCAGTGATTTTCCTATCAACATGCAAATTCAATTTTATGTCTGCAAATTATAAAAGCAATCACTTTGTTCTTAATTGTTCATATGTAAAAGAAAAAGTACCCATGCCAATCCATTGAGATCCAATACCGGAAAACACATAACAGATCGGTTTTCTTACTTTTGGATAATGCTCTATTTCATGTATTACATTGTTCAATGTTTGAGATTCGACAATCGTATACCCTCTATAAGAATGACCTAGCATTTCGTCGGCGTAGAGATCGTGCAATAGCCGAATATACTCAACGTCTACCGGTTGACTTTCAATCTAAAATTGAAGTATTTCGTGTATATGTACGTTTTTATCTTGTACATGATAGAATATTTACACACTTCGTGCAAAAATGACTCCACTGCTTGTTCAGTGCGACCAGAGAGAACAACGAGTCTTGGTAAATCATCTTTCGGCGCGCCACCGTTGATTTTTTTCTTTATATTGGGGGCGAGAAGAACATGAGCATTGGTTCCGCCAAAGCCAAAAGAATTTACTCCCGCCAAACTAGGCTCCCATAACGTCGAGGCTGTAACTACCCGTATGGTTCCCTTTTTGAAAGCTTCAATATCATTCCGTTCTTGCGTCAAATTTATATGTGCTGGAATCACGCCGGTTTCCATTGCTATCACCACCTTGTCGGGGAGAAATATATTTAAATGTTAAAAATCTTGATTTCCCTTTTAATTGAGTAATATTAAATAAGTAGTGTTTATATCGGTGGAAATGAAGGAATGAATGTACATTTTTGTTCTGTGTTATTGAAAAATTAAAAAAAATTTTTGATTCATAACTTTTATTAAGAATTATTATTGTTACTTATTTACTAAATCATTTGTGTCTCTTATTACCTTGGCAATGTGGCATAGACCACTAGCGCCCTCAGTATGACCCAAATTGGATTTGATAGAGCCAATTAGTAGAGGAGTACTTTTATCTTTGCAAAAAACTTTGTCGATTGCTTTAACTTCTTCTGTGTCGCCAGCCCGCGTACCGGTACTATGGGCTTCTAGGTAAGTAACACATGACGGCGATATGCTGCATTCCTTGTAAAATTCTTGAAATAAACGTTCTTGCATTTTGCTTGATGGAAATGTAATGCCTTGTTCCTTGAATCCGTCGTTATTTATCTTGGCATGAATTAGAGTAGCGTAAATTCTTTTAGCGTTTTT
>NW_014568225.1:0-5206 GCF_001313825.1 Dinoponera quadriceps | reverse complement strand
GATCGCCGACAGTTCCTTATAAAAAGAAACGCGCGGCGTCGCGACGCCGTTATTCGCGCCGGGCGGAAGCGAGCGTACGTCGTGACGCTACGAAAGACGCCCGATATATCGGAAGTGGAAGTATACCGCGCCGGCCTAAAACGGTTTCCTTTTCACTCGGCTGAGATCCTCTCCCTTTCCGTCGTAAGACACGTCGTCGAGTATCGTAGTTCCGTCTTCAATATCGTTCGGATTAATCGCAAAAAACTGACGATGTCTTCGGTTATGTATGTGAGTATATATTTCTTTCATTATTAAATGAATCCCGGTATCGTTTCTTCGGTCTTCAGTTCGGCGTACATTTCTTTATTGTCATTATAAATAGTTAACATTGAGTAGGTCGGGAGAGCGTATTGACACAATCTGAAGAGTGGGTTCCCTTTCCTGAGAAAAATTTTCAAACTGAATTACTGGATTACTGAATTAATTCTCAAGTCGAATTCGTTACTTTGTTATATAATTGAATGAGACTAGATTTCTTCAGTTCTTATAGTCCAGTTCGGTATAGTTCTTTGCCGTCAATGAATCAACGTTAAGAAGGTCAGGATAATAACATAATTAGAAATTAGATTCTTTCCCCTGAGAAAAATGTCCAAGCCGTATTCATTACTGAATTCATTTCCGCATGCTGAATTTGTTACTTTTTTTATAACTGAGTGAAATTATGTTTCTTCATCGTTAAGGAATCAATGTTAAGAAAGTCAGAATAGTCAGTCTGACACAATTCGAAGAGTAGATTCTTTTCTTCGAGAAAAATTGTCCAAGTTGAATTCATTATTGGATTTATTTGTAAACTGAATTTATTGCTGAATTAATTTCTAGGCCGAATTCATCATTTTTTCATACAATTTGAGAGTGAAACTATATTTCTTCAATCTTCAATTTAATATATTTCTTCATCGTCAATGAATTAGCGTTAAGAAGATCGAAATAGCTGTCTGACGCAATTCGGAGAGTAGATTTTTTTCTCCGAGAAACATTATCAAGCTGAACTTATTAAGTCCAAATTGAATTTATTGCTTTTTCATATAATTGTGTGAAAAGATATTTCTTCCATCTTGAGGTTTTGTTCATATTTCTTCATCATCAACGAATTAACATTTAAAAAGTCAGGGTAGCAGCCTGACGCACTTCGAAGAATAGATTCTTTTTCTTGAGAAAAATTTTCAAACATAATTCATCAGCGAGATGCACTATGAATATACGCTGAAATTATAAGAGAGAATAGATTTTATGGTTTTACCTTGAGAATGAGGCCGGAACTGTTTAAACCCCGCGGAAAAATTGGCGCGCCGCTTGAACAGATATATAAATGTAACGAACGAATGTAATTAACGGGTGCGTGTGTGAAAATCTGCCGAGGATCTGCTGTCGTGACGTCTTTTGTGGCCAGGGTCGATCCGTAGGTTCAATTTGGCGGAATTCCAGAAATTCCTGGCTTATTAAAGACGTCAAACGACTTAACTCGATGACGCCCGTGTAGCCGGGTGTGCAATTCGTCTTTAACAAATATGTTATATTCGTCTTCTCACAAATATAAGATCTTCATAAATTTATATTTTATTTAGGCGAAGTACCGCATCACGGGCTTACGGTTGAAAGCACTGATTAACTTGATTTCGACCGAATCATCATCCTTTTACTTCGCTTTTTAATCTGTCAAATTTGAAATTACATGAAACATGTTCGGACTTGCGCGGACGATTTGCGCGGTAAATTAGATCCTCAATGACGTCTGGCGTCTACAAATAACGAATTGAAGATTAACGTATCTCCCATCGTGTCTTTCTCAAAGGAATCCTTGGGCGCCAAGGTTGCCATGTTTAACCAGTATGCCAGCAAGCACAAGGATAAACAAAGCAAGAACCCATTCACGTCCGGCTTGAACATCGAGAAGCCGAGATTCTCCAAGGAGGAATATGGCAGGTATGCGCGAAATTCACTTTGGTCAAAACTTCATATTCTTCAACGACGAATATACTACTTACGGGGCAAATAAAAACAAACTTGCGGATAAAATGTGTATATTTCAAACTGACAAATAGATAAATTGAGAAAATTTATAAATTCGAAGTTAATTAAATTGATAATTTTATCAATTAACGAACTTGCATTTCTGTCGATTCACTTTAGGCCAGAAGCAGGCTCTTTGTCCGATCTCCGTGGCCGCAAGGCAAATGCCCACGTGCTGAAGGAGATTCTGGAGCTCTGCGAGATCATTAATCAGGAGGGTACACCTTGTCGGGACCAACCCGACGTAATCGGCATCACGTTCGGCGACATCTTCAACATTTACACCAATATCAGTAACAAGTGCGTGGGACTGCTGTTGAGGGCGAGGAAACAGAAGTACTTGGAATTCGAGGGCGAGTGTCTCTTCCAGGTGAGTTAACTCACGTCGACAATATATCGCGCTTTTGACATCTACTTTGACACCTGCGTTCGATTTAATCCAATTCCAGACGTAGACATGAACAAATATTAGAACGTAATGTTTTTTGCAAAGAATCAAAGTCGATAATCAATTCGTTATGCTGCGTTAATATTATCGGCAAGCTCGAATAAACGTGATTTCTTTCTAACGGAAGAGAGATAAGACTGCTTTTAAGAGCCAAGTCGCGATTGTTGCGGCGATATATTATTTTAATTCTTGCGAGAGAATATATTGTTCGGCGTTTAATCACGGCGAATAAAGAGATTCTTCTACTCCAGGCGGAGATACAATATTTTTCGCGACACGGTAAATGGAATCGAGATATGCCACTTGAATTATTTCACTCGAAATAGGGAGAAGGGGAATGAAATGTACGTCATAAATAATTAGGATTCATACGCACACAGGATTCATTTAAGGTTGACTCACCGCGTACATTTGTCCAGGATAATTGTCCGGTGCGTGCGTCATTACACGTTGAACAACATAAAAGTCCGCAAGTTTGTTTTTATTTGCCCCTTTCGCAAAAATTAAAATTTCCCGGCAGTATTGATCGCAACGCTTAGTAGGGTTTTAAATCAATTTCGGGACGGATTAACTGGAAAACTAAATTTATTGAGAAATATGGATACACGCTTGACGTATAAAAATTCACATAGATCGGATAATCCGGGCGTACGTCGACATACGTTTGGGCATCACATTCCCTTACTAAATATATTTCGCCGTGTTTAGCTGGCAAAAAACTGTTAATTTGCACAATGAAAACATTCGACTGTGTGAATACGATCTAGCTTTTACGTCAGGAAGGAGCACTTTTTCATAAAAATGAGTGGTTACATCAGATTGCGTACGACTATATCCGAATTATGTAAACGTGCTATTGAATATTTTTTAGTAAACACATACAGTGCTATGTAAATTTGAAATGTTTAAACGTACGTATGTTTAGCTACGAATATAAAATACTCATTTGACACTCACAAACACTTATTTGCACATTTTAAAATAGCACAAGTAAATATGACACTCTTTGACGTATTTCTTTCCATATTGAAACGAAATTGATTAAGAAAATAATATGTTAATGTGCTCTCACTCATCAGGAAAACGAGTATTGAAGACGGACGATCTCAAAAATATTTATACATACTCGTATATACTTGTCATATTCTTTCATCATATTTCGCCGTATTTCGCGAATAGCATGTCTGAGAGCGCAAAAAACGGACAGAAAAATAATAGAACAATAAACTATAGATAAATAAAATTATAAATAAATAAAACTATAAACATAAACATGATTTTCTAAAACAGGTTAAAAACAAGCTATATGAGGAATAAAAACGGTAAAATATTTTGGAAGGATCTTCCCATGTAAAGACATGTTAATATTGACAATATTAATATCTAAAAGTATCATAAAATCCGTGTTTTGGCTCCTAAAGTCTATAAAGATTCTTTCTTCCTTAAAATTAAAATAACAAACCGCTACAACAGACGCGATTTGGCTCTTAAAGATTCGTTCTACTTCTCGATCAGTTAGCAATACAACCTACGTGAATATAAGAGTTTGCAATCTTTTCTTCTTGTGTAGAGGAGAGACGACAACGTGCCAATATTCCTGGTGAAACCTGTCGAAGAAATCCGTGAGGAGTATAATCAGCGGTTAGAAGAGATCAGGAAAGATAGTTAATGCGAATCACGTTTATCCCTGCGAATTTTGCCTGTGCCCGAAGCGATGACATTCGTGACTGCGACCGGTCGAGACCGGTCGGTCTACATTATTCGTCTGTATTTTATAATAACGCAATTATCCATCCATAGTGTATACTTTGCGTGTACTTGCGTGTACTTAACTCGTCGGGTTTTGTATGTAAATAAATGAGCGTGACTCGATGTAAATAATTCGCCGCTGGTGTGATTGGGATACGTTAATGCGACAAACATGTTAGAGCGACAAATAGTATAATTTTTACAGTACATTCTGTTAGGACGTTGTCAACTTTGTAAATATCCAGCGTGTAATAAACGACTGATGTATCTTCCGTATATCCTCGCTTCTACTTTCATTTCCTCCGAGGTAACTTCAAGTATTTAAAACCCTGGTGTGGAATTTGGCTCATCAAAAAATCTGACTTCGAATACACGCGCGTGTATAAATCTCATTCCTTATCAGCGCGCCGAGGAATTCTCTGCCTTTCTTAAATTTTCCGATTTTCCGTAATCCAATTGGATTTTCGCGTGTTATATTTCCACTGCGAATACTTATGTTACATTATATCGCTTTCACGATTGCAGGTGAGACGACAAAACTTTAATTCATAATATTCGGTAAACCGTAAAGTTCCGTCCATCTAGCGGCGAGCAGCTATATCCAGAACTGTCAATATTGTCTCTAAATGTCTAAACCTAATTTTTTAGTTTTACCATCTGTCAAAAAAATTCAATATATAAAGGTATACGTTCACATCAATAACATCCCAAGCAGCACGTAAATATTTGCGGGACGTTCGTTTTACGTTCACTTGGTTTGGTATTCAAACAAAGTGGGAACGTTCGAAGAACATACGTTTTAGAACTTTTAATATATATCTTATATAACAAAAGTATCGCAATATCACAATTATGCTGCTTTGTTACAATTCTATTTTTTAATTTAAAAATATATATTTTGAAGTTTTATTATGTCTATTTGTAACAAATTATTTAAAAAATATATTAATTTATATA
>NW_014568224.1:0-5079 GCF_001313825.1 Dinoponera quadriceps | reverse complement strand
GTATAGGTCTCGCTGAACGAACGAGACAGTGTGCCCACTAACGTATATATAATAACAATGCAGCATCGGTTGCGGTTCAACGCAACAGTCTCCCCCCGTTGAGAGGGTATCGAACAATTGTATTTTGTACATAACGACGTAATGACGCAACTTATTGTTCTATCGGAAGTGGACATATGGATTTCACCGATCGTTTTAATTCTCCTGTGCTCGTTTTGATGGTAACGATTCGTACGATGTCATCTACTCCTGGATGGGTCTCCTTGATTCTGCCTAGAGCCCATTGTATGCACGGAAGTCCCTTGTCCTTGATGAGAACTATCGTTCCAACGTCGACCTTGTCTCCGTCTGTCGTCCATTTATGGCGGACTTGAAGCTCGAGGAGATATTCCAAGCTCCAGCGTTTCCAAAAATCTTGTCGCACCTTGGTTATGTGCTTCCAGTTAGACAGACGATTGGCTGGGACAGACGAAAGATCAGGCTCGGGCAAACTAGTTGCCGATCTACCGATTAAGCAATGAGCAGGCGTTAGAACTAGGAGGTCGTTGGGGTCAGAGGATAAGGTTGATATTGGTCTGGAATTCAATATTCCTTCGATTTCTACCGTGAATGTATTAAATTCTTTAAACGTGAATAAAAGTTCTTCGACGACGCGTCTAATATGGTGCTTAAATAACTTCACTGTAGATTCCCACAATCCGCAGTGATGCGGAGCAAGGGGTGGTATGGAATTCCACGTAATGCGACGATCGATTGAGAATTGATTCGTTTGAATTTTGTGATCATCGGAATTAAGAAGAACATATAGATCTTTTAGTTGGTTATTTGCATCTACGAAATTTGTTCCATTGTCGGAATAGATGTGTGTCGGAATACCGCGTCGTGCGATGAAACGTTTCAAGGCTGCGAGAAATCCATCAGTGGTCAGATCGCTAACCACCTCTAAATGTACTGCCTTTATCGCCATGCATATGAAGACGCATACGTATATCTTTATTCGATTTCTGTTTCTATATTTTTTTCTCTTTAATGTAAAATGGGCCGCAAAAATCTATTCTCGTGTTAGCAAACGAAAAGGTGCTACGCACGCGATGGTTGGACAGATCTGCCATCTTATATTTAACCACGTCGGCCTTAAAACGGAGACAGCGCATGCATGACCGTATGATTTTGCGTACTTGGTTCCGTCCGTCGAATAACCAGAATTTTTGTCGAATCGTGTATAAGGTGGTCTGAATGCCGGCATGATGACACTTTTCATGAGTTTCGCGAATAATGAGATCGGTCAGAAAGTGATGACTCGGAATTAAAATTGGATGTCTCTGAGAAAAGGTTAATTTTGAACACTTGAGACGTCCGCCTACTCTAATTATGCCGTCTTCGTCTATGAACAGATTTAATGCCGCGATCTTAGTTTTGTTTAATGGCTGTTCATTGGCGAGTTTCTTGAGCTCACGTGAAAAATAGGCATCTTAAATGAGCTTTATTATCCTTTTCTTGACATCATTAATTTCGGTCACGCGTAACTTCCCCCGATGCTTATCGCCGGGACGGAAACGCAAGCAAAAGGCTATGATTCTTAATAATTTTGTATATGAGGAATATCTTCGGAGGACGCTCCATTCAAAGGAATTTGTTGTTAAGCAAATATTCTTTCTAATCTCGGGAATTTCGTTCAATTCCACGAAGCCGCTAGGCCATTCGTTTTCTTCTAGAGTTAGCCACGACGGTCCTGAGAACTACGCTTGATTTTTCAAAAAAACGCTCGGTAATTGTCCCCTTGAAAGAGCGTCGGCCGGATTTTCGGACGATCTGATGTGTCGCCAGGCATGAGAATCAGTGATTTTTTTAATTTGAGCAACGCGATATGAGACATACGGCCTCAAGAGGTGGAGCGGGGTCCTCACCCAGTGAAGCACGATAGTCGAATCGCTCCACAATGTTGCCGTATGGATCGGTGATTCTATTGCATTGCATACTTGGCAATATAATTTGGCCAATAAAAGCGCACCGCATAATTGGAGCCGTAATATCGTTACTGTTTTCAGCGGTGCGACCCGTGACTTAGCGCATAAGAGACGACAATGTATGTTACCGTGAGAATCGCTCGATTGGAAATACATACAAGCGCCGTAACCTACGTTACTTGCGTTACAAAAGCCGTGTATCTGAACATTGATGTGGTCAACCATTAACGCTGCGCGATCGACGGCTAAGTTATTGATCAAATTTAATTGCGTTGCGAATTCTGTTCACGCGGTATGAATATTGGAGGGAACGGATTCGTCCCATTCTAATTTGTATTGCCATAAGTTTTGCATTAATTTTTAGCGTATAAGATGATGGGCCCCAATATGCCTAATGGATCGAAAATGTTTGTGATCTCGGAAAGAATTGTTCGTTTTGTTATTCGTTCGTTGTGATTAATCGAGTGGACAGAATAACACAATGCATCGTCACGTGCGCGCCACGAAACTCCTAATGTCTTTAAAAGGTTATCCTTATCGAGAGTGAAATTAGCATTTACGGCACTCGGCTCTAAGTCGTTGATAATCCGGTCGTCATTCGAAACCCATTGTCGGATATTGAAACCGCCCTGCGAAAGCACCGAAATTATGTCGTTCCGTAAATTCCGAGCCTCGTCTATCGTATCTGCACCTGTCAATAGATCGTCGACATATAAATGATGTTTAAGGACCTTAGAAGCATTAGAGAATTCGGAGGATTCGTCGTCAGCCAATTGATGGATCGTACGTATCGCGAGGTACGGAGATGAGGATACTCCGAATGTCAGGGTCTTGAGTTGAAATGTTTTGATTTGATCCCCTTGACGCCAAAGTATACGTTGGTATTTATGATCGTCCTTGTGTAATAATATCTGTCGATACATTTTTTCTATGTTGGCGGTGACGACGTACTTGTATGTGCGAAACCGAATTAAATGAATGAACAAAGTATCTTGTATCGTAGGGCCAATTAATAGTAAGTCGTTTAATGACTTGCCATTACTCGTTTTCGCTGACGCGTCAAACACTACGCGAACCTTAGTTGTGCTGCTCGTGGTCTTAATTACCGCATGGTGCGGCATGTAAAAACCGTCGTCGATCGGATCGTCGATCGGGTACATATGCTTTAAGTCTATATACTCTTGAATTACCTGCGAAAAGATTGTTTTTAATTCCGGGTCCGACTCGAACCTTCGTTCGAGAGAATGTAAACGTTTGCGTGCGCTGTTGAATGAGACGCCGAGACGCTTGTCGCCCGGACGGAATGGTAATCGAACTTCGTAACGCCCTGTATCCTTGCGCGTGAAATATTCCTTGAAATGCGCCTCGCAATCGAATTCGTCAATGGACCGTGGCTGGTCGGCCGGGATTTCCTCCAATGTCCAAAAATTGGCAATCTGTCGCTCCAAATTGGTTAACGAGCACGTGCCTTTTTCATAATTTGGCGACGCGCTTCCGCCGGCGACGACCCATCCCAGCCGAGTTTTTTGCAAGTATAAGTCGCAATCCTCCCGAGAAAGATTAATCTGCCCGATTGAAAATACCGACAATGTTGCTCCGGCGCCGAGTAATAGGTCTACTGAAAGCGGTATATAGAACTCAGGATCGGCTAGTTTTATGTTAGGCGGTATTTTAACGGACTCTCGGGGAAACATCTCGGACGGAACAAGATCCGATATTGTCGGAATCGATAACGCCTTTATTTCTTTCTTAAACTCGTTATGTAATGACTGGATGGTAAGTCGGACGATACCCCTCGACGTTGTATTCATAAAGTTAATTGCTCCGATAAATAGGGCGCATGGGGTTACAGGGAGTTTCAAAACCTTCGCGAGACTCTTGGAGTTAAAATTAGCCATGGCACATGTACCTATCTTTGGGAATTCATCGCGGTTTAACGTTTCTTCCCATTTTTCCGCTGTATCTCTCGGCAGTTTGCTCTCTATTATATTTACTAAGATCTTGGATCCGACGTTGACATCTAATGCGCCTAATGATGCTACGTGTTGCTGTGCGAGGTCCGCGAGTCATGATAATCCGTTGCACGTTTCCCTTTCTAAAACGGGCAAATTTAGAAGCGATGAAAGATGACGTGAAATTAAAATACGCTTCACTTCGTATGCGCGTGTTAATAATTCCCATGCCTTGCGGTAATTTGAGCCGTCAATTGATAAGAATTTTATTTTATAAGCCGGTTCCTTGGTTAATGCGGATCGTAAATACTGAAGCTTTTCTATGTCCGACAAGTCGGTACGCGTGTCAATCATCACGACGAAACTGTTTTTGAATGACAACTAATTTTGGTATCGCCCGTCGAAGTTAGACAAGGACGCCTCCGGAAGCCTTATTTGGCGTCTTGTCGCGGTCATTGTGGCCGCGCTATTGTGTAGACTCATCGTTCGACGTGCCTGCGCCGTCGTTTGATGTGCCGGCGCCGTCGTTTGATGTGCCGCCTTGCGCGTTAGGACATGTTACTGCGTCGACTCTACTCGTGAGTGCGTAGTATCTCTCTTGAATGTTCGAGAATTCCGTTTGATGATTCTCGTTCGGATCTAACAGCATCAACTCGTCGTTAAACTCTTCGTACGCGTGATATAATTGAGTAACGCGTACAATTCGCAATTTTAATGCGGTCTTATCGAGTCGATTTTTTTCGAGTAGATTCGTCACGTTCGTAATCTGTAATTTCAAGAAAATTCGCCTTTGAATGAGAAGTTTGATTTTGTCGCTCATTGTGATGTTTGGAAATTGTTAGGAATTATTAGGAAAGAATGCTGCTCAATCGTCAACCGGATGAGTACGCTTAATGTACTTGCCCTTTAGTCTTGATCTCGTTGTTCGTGGTCTAACCCAGGTTTTTCGGTATGTGATGTTCGTCAGATTTTTTCTGTGATCGTCCACGAAGAAACCTTACAGGAGGCACCATGTTCCGTAGGTGTGAGGAAGGTCACTAGGCACACTAGTTTCGTTGGTTGTAATGCAGTTTTATAATAAATCTGAAGATTCGACTTCTTACAGTGAATATGAAGACTCGGCTTCTTACAATGGATATGAAGACTCGGCTTCTTACAAT
>NW_014568223.1:0-5005 GCF_001313825.1 Dinoponera quadriceps | reverse complement strand
ATACTGTTGTTTACAAATTATATGCAAATACAATCGAAGTAAATGCTTCCGGCTACTTGTGTTTCTAATAGCGCGTTATATCGACATTTAATTCAATAACACATCATTGTTTTCGTTTATGACCATATATATATGTGACCACGTATATGGGTGAAATTCATATATTATTTTATATAATTACATATAATCATCCATAATCACGCTTTCCCGGGGAGCCCCGTATTTTTCTTCCCTTTTTCGCGGGCAAACTTTCCGACGAACGGTCTGACAAATTTCGGATGAATATTGAAAATACGAGGGGCTCTCGAACCGCGCGATCGATCGCGCGCTGACTAACGTCATCATCCCGCGCGTACGACCAAATTTTGAGCTTCCTGCTTCTGGTAGAAGTCCTGCGGCGGCGATTTTACGCTTCCGCGCGCGTGTCGCTCGCGGGCACCCTGCGTATGATAATCTGCATTGCGCTAAAGCCCGCGCGAAGCGGCCGATCGATCGAGATTGTCGATGCGCCGAGACACGCACGGAGAAGACAAATTTTACCCGGACAACAAATGTTTGTCAATATAGTGACAGCAAGAAAAAAACAAATTGTTTACACAGGAAAAATTGGTTCGGACAGCGGAAAGATTTGTCAAGAATATTAATTTGCTATTTGCTGGGTAATATGTGGACAATTAATGCTCTGAAAAAATCTTTCGGCTGTCCAATGAAATTGTTTGCCATCTAAACAGATTTTTTTTGCTGTCATTATATCGACAAACATTTGCTGTTCTAGCAAAATTCGTTTTCTCCGTGCGATATGGTACCGCACTATCGAGAGCGCCAGCAATTATTATTAAATTAATAAGAAGTCCTTCGATGAGATTGCAACAGTCCCGTTTATGTGAACGTGAATATCATTGCGGATAAAACCGCAGAGATAAAACTCTGCTCTCTTGGAGAACATAGATCATTCTGCGTGAAGCATAGCCGACTGGTACCCGATAATACACCAGAGAGTACACGGAAGAATTGTTGAATTTAGCGCGCCCGCGAGTCAAGATGTTTCTGAAAGTTAACTCTATGTATTCGCGTTCTATTTCAATTAGCCCGGAATTCGGCACGTTAGGAATGCGCAGAACGTTCGCGCGCCAAAAGGCCCCGCATATTCGCACGATTAACTTTCGATCGGTCGCGTGCGAAAGATAAGATAAAATGACCCATCGATGTATTTATATACAAGTATATTTTGTCTCGCTCTAACTTATTAGCACCAGTTCAGCAGCGCAGCTAAAAAGAACAGATCAAGGGAGACGAAAGCGAAATTTGTTGATTCGTTGAGATCTAATCTCCAATCCCTAGTCTGATATGGGCTTAACGCATCGCTCCAAATTATTTCATTCATTTGATCGAAAAATGAGTTGAGAATATGGACCATAACATAATTCCAGATAATTTTCAATTGAGACAACATGTTTTTCATCTAAGATGAAGACGAATATATTTTGCATTTCTTCCATCTAGATAAAGATCAAGATGATCGATCGATTCATCTGGACAATTATCTAGATAATTGTATCTAGATACCGGCGAACACTGCCGATAGCAACAGCAATAGCTAACGTTCTCTCGGAATGAATTATTTACACATACTATGCAAATTTAAATTTTATCGCAATTTATGTCACACACGATATTTCATTTTCGCGTATTGGGACAACGCACACTGGAAACGGTTGCGTATGCATATCTGTAGCGATATCTCCCATCCACCGGTGATATTTTATAGGCATTCGCAAGCTGCGAATAAAAGTTTTCGACGCGAGGCCGTGGGAAGTTATTTATAGCGAAAAGATGATGTCGCACGAATACTTTCTTAACCCGCTGCAGTTTCTGGCGAGCGGCCTGATGTTTAGTCGTTCCCAGGCGAGGCATTACCTTCGTTTCCAAAATACACCGACTCTGTCACTCCGCCCACCATAACGCGCGAAACTCGCCGTCCGAGCTCTCCCTCGCGAGGCCCGCGAGAGCCGCAGACCGCGCGATTCTCAGGCGATCAAGTTCCGAGCTCTTTCCTCGCGCGTAACATTGATTATATACCCGGAGTTCTTCGCCGGCACTTCATCGATCGGAGATCCAAACATTATCCCGCGACGTGCTGAATATAACCGGGCTCTCGAGTCTCCCCCGTATTAAAGGTATTCCATGCCGCTGGGACATTATGGCATTCGAAATTTATGCACCCTTTGGCGCGACCAGACATTTCAAACATTGTAGGTCAAGGAAGGGGGAATCAAGGTGGTTGATCGGCACGAGAGAGTTCCGCGTCCGCTAAAAGTCAAGGCATCTCATTTATAATCTCGCTCGTCTCGAATCGATAAGCCAGCCAGTGAAAGTCGCAACTTTCGCAGCGACGTTGCGGCGATCATGATACGCGTTGATCGATCTTCCGTACAAATCGACTGATCAATGGTGGAGGAAGGGGAAGGCAGGCCGATGATTATCGCGCAACTTTTGTCCCGTTCACTCCTCGATCGAGAGATCGTCTCCGCGCGGTGAATCGAATTAATTCAAGCCCGTCGCGATCTGACGGACGACACGACGGCGGGCGACCCCTGCAATTTGGGAAATCTCGTTTCAGCCGAGGTGGATTAAGGACGGACGATATAGGTGGAAGCACTGACGGACGAGAAAAACGGGGAAGGGAGGGATTAAAGAGAGGAAACGCGATTTTTTTCTCCCGCCGGTGAATCCACGGACTAATTACGGGCCGTCCGTCTTTGAAGAGGATGTTACTTCGCTGTTTTCACGCTGAAATGTATCAGGCGTGCCAATTAATTCGGTGCCGGTTTTTTTTTCTTTCACGAAATTCAAGGTTCATTTGCAAAAAGTGCAACGTTCAACGTTCGAAGTAACTTCCATTATTTTCTATGACTTCGCTCCGTCATCGGATAGCCGATGAATGCCCTCGCGGAAAAGACTTGGCGGTCTTGACTCGATAAAGTCATCGATGCTTCTCCGGGCTCCTCGTCGACTGTTTTAAAATGCGCATCCGCCGGATGATGTCGAAGCGACCGAAATAGGTGGTAATCCGACGAGGCTGGATCCGGCGGACAAGCCGCATGAGGGAGAATTTCCCAGCCCGACAGACGAGATCCTTCGTCCCTTTCGCAGTACGTGATCGCGCGTTATCGCGCGGCAGAATCACCTGCCTCGTTCCATCGCCGGTGGAAGGTCTTTTTACAAGTTTCACGGGTCGCAGCATCCCCACCCGAAGCGGGACAAATCATTTCGGCGGACTGAGCGGCATTTTTATTCAATTGGAGTGCAAGAAGGAGTGCGGCGCCTCAGCTGCTTCTTTTCGTACAACGTCGCTATAACTACTGTTTCCCGAGGTTACATCGGCAAGGCCATTTTCAATCTACATATTGCAGCGCTTCTCGAAGCTTAAAGTTCGCACTCTCGAATCATCACATAGGACGGGGAGGGAAATTCGAACTTGAACCAGAATTACGGGACATTGAATGCGGCACCGAATTAATTTGTACACCGAATATTTTCGTTCGAGCGTCACGCTGCGATGCGGAACGGCGGCTTTCGCACGAAGGAAACGAAACGTTCCCTTTCCGGTTCTTGCCTCCCCCGTCCCCTCCCTTTTTCCGGAGGACGGAGGGTGAAATGAATTTTCGTCTCACCGATGAATTATGAGCGCGCTGCGCCGTGAGAGAGAGACACTCACGTACGGCCGAAACTCCGTCGGGCCGTCGATTCGGAAACGCTCTGAGGCTCGCGGTGTATTTTTAACGCCGGCACGCTCGTCTATGAAAGTGTCTCTACTAGTGGACCGCTTTTTGGTGAGCATAATCGTGTTTAGTGTCGCTGCTCGATGGCGGTGAATCGATTTACGCGCACACGTGACAAGTCCGGCCGAAATGCGGCGGTGCGGTCCCGCGTGACGGGGAATTAATTCCGGCCAGCCGATGTGATGATCCCTTCGCGATAACGAGTGATTAATGCGTTCGTATAGTGTTCGGTGAACGTGCGGGGGGTTCACGAAGCGGCGGATACGTTGCGGATCGATGCGTGCGAGGGAAGATCAATTTCCGCGATCGATAACCTCGGTGAAATTCGTGTGTCATGTCGCGGGAGAACCGGCCGCGAGGAGACGCGGGCTCGCCGAAAATGCCGCGCGGCAGCCGATCGATCGCGCTATTCCGCCCCGTGTGAGAGATACGCGGCTCGTAACGTAACGAATCTCTCCCTCTCGTTACGATTCGCGTTACTTTCTCGCTCGAAGTTGCCGTTGTTGCTCGACGGTGACGACTTGTCGTCGTGACGATGGCGGCGAAGGTGCCGTACGTGTGAGCTGATTTGTGCGACGTTCGACGGTTCACGTGCCGGTGGAAGATTGCCCGGGCCGCCTTCGTGTAAATCCTATAGGTGTCGGTGATCAGGAATATCCACGATGCATGCCGGTATCAGAAGCACCTTCCTCGGTATGAAGCTGTTCCCGCATCGGAGACGGAAATCGCCCGAGCGTGGGAAAAGGTAATGACTCCCCCCCCCTCTCTCTCTCTCTCTCTCTCTCTCTCTCCAACGAGCGAATACTAATTGTCCACTCTCCCGAGTAGAAACTTCGGCCCTATGGTGAACTTTCAATTGTACAACACAGTATGAACCGAGACAAAATAGGTTCGATTCTGACGATACGATTTACCTCCACTTTGCCCGTGAAAATATTCTATTTTTCATTTTCTCATCAGTGCTATTTTTATGTATCGTCAACCGATCTAATAGAAATGCACAGATAATAGAAAGGAGTATATATCCTTTATATTGAAGAGCGTCAAGACACGAAATAGTCGTTTCCGTAGCGAACCATTTGCAAATTCGATCGAACTGTGCGCGAATCAATCGACGAACGGAAGTCGACGTCGTCGTTCGGCGCCTTCTATCGGTGGAACACCGCACGTGATGGCAAAGTATTGAAATTTCGATTCAAGCTTCGTCTCCCTTACGTCCCCCC
>NW_014568222.1:0-4868 GCF_001313825.1 Dinoponera quadriceps | reverse complement strand
GATAAGTGAAATGTTTTCGCAGATAAAATCTTCCAATACAATTACCTCTCAAGTTTTTCGGACATCTTATAGAAAGATTGATAAATTTCGATAAAAAATCGATGTATATAGAATTGATACCTGTGCTTTCAATTTATAAATATTACATCACTCACCTGAGTCACATGCGTGATAAATCCTCTATCTTTCGCTAATTATATCTTATTCCATTAACTCTTGATGCGTATACAAGTTATTTATCGATAAGAAGAGATGATTCGTTTCCCCGGTCTGAACTTCAAATTATACTTTCAAGTGGCGAGGTCGATTGTATACAGTTTATATAACTCGCTTAAGAGTACTTACAGATAAGAAACAAAATTAGGTCATTTTAATCGTCAGGTTGTGGATTTGTCAAATGAATCACGTGAGAAAGTTATATTAACACACGTTGATATGTGCAAATAAATTTTTATTTATATTGAATCTTTTACTTGAGATATGGTTCGAAATAATTCAAGAGGCAGGTACTCTTTCCGTGTACCATCGATAGAAATGTTGATAAGTTCGGGACGGTAGTCCCTGCGATATTATGGAAACTTTGAATTTATTTCCACCACCTTTTATCGGCTGCTTTAAGCGGGAATAGTCTCCCAGAGTCGAGCGCATGATCTCGGACTGTACGACGACGTGCGACGTCCCCTGACAATTTCATGAATAATTGAACGTGTGCTTTAAGCGGGCCGTGACGTATTGGCGGAGTATCGGTTCGTCCCGCAAACAGAATATGCTAGCCAACCGACTGGACTGCTTGATTGATTAACAGTTTGCGTTGAATTTTCGAATGTTGAACCGCCCGGCCGAGAGAGTGTTACGGTACGATTTGTTCGCGATAGACGGTGTAACGCAGCGTTACAATTCGATCGGGCGGATTAATAAGCGTCCTTTTATCTTCTCACGGGATATGCACGTTTAAAGAGACAGAAAAAGCCAAACTGCGCGCAATAAAAGTGCGGTTGAATTTACCTAACAGTGAATAAACCAGATGCGTTTTGGCTGGGAGAAAATAGAATTTCCGCATATAAGAACCGGATTCCGACCGAGAATGATCGAAAATATCGGAATTTATTTTTAGGAAATATTTATTTTTAGAAAATATTTACTAGACAAAAAATCGAAATTTAAAATTCCACTAGATTTCTTTAATAGAAAAAAAGTACTACATAATTCTGATAAGTGCTCTCTTAAATTTAGAATAATTTACGCTTACATTCGGTAATTTATTTACAAATTAAGGATTCACTGCGTTCAAACAAATATTTACAATAAATCACTAAAATATACATAAATTGATGAAAATATTATTTGATTTAAGAGGCCGAAAACGGATAACTACGTTTACTTGATTCTTTTTTCCTTAAAGTGTATCGTTGAATTTAAGATACATCTTAAGGCGTATCATCGATCGCGTTGCTTCTACTCTTCATCGAGAGGCTGCAAAAGCCGCGATAGGAAGTGCTGGAAGAAACGACGGATTTTCGAACGAGCAGGTCCTCGCTTGACTTCACGATCTCGCGCATCCAGGAGCGCGTGAAGGATCCAGAAGCCGCGTGCTGGCTCATGCGCGAGCAACGTCCCTAATAAGAGAAGCAGCGCGTCGTTCTCCGCGCGACAAGCGTCATGGTGACAAACGTTCCGCTTGAATACCAATACATGCATGGCCGATACTTTTTTTCGAGGGTCGTTAGTGAGAATTCATCGTCCAAGCACGGCCCTGCGAGACAAGACGTATGGTATACGTGCGTCCGCAAAGGTCGCGTTTTCCTCATTTGTATTCCGCAAGGGAGAGACATGATAGGGCGCAATGGGGAAATCACAAAAGAACTGTGTAGATAAGCCACGCTCACCTTGACGCAGCACGCGTGGCGGTCTATAAAAGAGACGGGCGCACCTCCACGCCCAATCAAACCGTACGAAATGTTCCGCTCGATCGTCGTCTCGCTCGCGGTCCTGGCGCTCTTGCAGGCGGCCGCCGCCGCCACCGTCACCAAAATCGACTTGTCCAAGACGAAGAACATCGTATTGGAACTCACCGATGAAGATATCGTGCCGAGCACGGAGCTGGTGAGTCAGTGCGACTTGTCAAATATACCCTGGTGCATTGCGAGATGATACAAGTGCGCAAATATCTCAGAAAATAAAGCGATAGTGTTCTCTTGCTTTCTTTCGAAAATATGTGATATGTACACCATATATATCTTGTCGTTGTAACTAGAGTCATGTATGCAATTTTCGACCTTATACATAAATATATGTAAGGTTGAAAATTATGTGTAACTCTCGATCTACCCAGGAAAAAATATCGTATGTAATTATATATAGAAGATTATATATAGAATATATATGTCCATATATAAAAATATATAATTATATATGATTATATATATATATATATATATATATATATATATAATCATATATAATTATATATTTTTATATATGGACATATATATTCTATATATAATCTTCTATATATAATTACATACGATATTTTTTCCTGGGTAGATCGAGAGTTACACATAATTTTCAACCTTACATATATTTATGTATAAGGTCGAAAATTGCATACATGACTCTAGTTACAACGACAAGATATATATGGTGTACATATCACATATTTTCGAAAGAAAGCAAGAGAACACTATCGCTTTATTTTCTGAGATATTTGCGCACTTGTATCATCTCGCAATGCACCAGGGTATATTTGACAAGTCGCACTGACTCACCAGCTCCGTGCTCGGCACGATATCTTCATCGGTGAGTTCCAATACGATGTTCTTCGTCTTGGACAAGTCGATTTTGGTGACGGTGGCGGCGGCGGCCGCCTGCAAGAGCGCCAGGACCGCGAGCGAGACGACGATCGAGCGGAACATTTCGTACGGTTTGATTGGGCGTGGAGGTGCGCCCGTCTCTTTTATAGACCGCCACGCGTGCTGCGTCAAGGTGAGCGTGGCTTATCTACACAGTTCTTTTGTGATTTCCCCATTGCGCCCTATCATGTCTCTCCCTTGCGGAATACAAATGAGGAAAACGCGACCTTTGCGGACGCACGTATACCATACGTCTTGTCTCGCAGGGCCGTGCTTGGACGATGAATTCTCACTAACGACCCTCGAAAAAAAGTATCGGCCATGCATGTATTGGTATTCAAGCGGAACGTTTGTCACCATGACGCTTGTCGCGCGGAGAACGACGCGCTGCTTCTCTTATTAGGGACGTTGCTCGCGCATGAGCCAGCACGCGGCTTCTGGATCCTTCACGCGCTCCTGGATGCGCGAGATCGTGAAGTCAAGCGAGGACCTGCTCGTTCGAAAATCCGTCGTTTCTTCCAGCACTTCCTATCGCGGCTTTTGCAGCCTCTCGATGAAGAGTAGAAGCAACGCGATCGATGATACGCCTTAAGATGTATCTTAAATTCAACGATACACTTTAAGGAAAAAAGAATCAAGTAAACGTAGTTATCCGTTTTCGGCCTCTTAAATCAAATAATATTTTCATCAATTTATGTATATTTTAGTGATTTATTGTAAATATTTGTTTGAACGCAGTGAATCCTTAATTTGTAAATAAATTACCGAATGTAAGCGTAAATTATTCTAAATTTAAGAGAGCACTTATCAGAATTATGTAGTACTTTTTTTCTATTAAAGAAATCTAGTGGAATTTTAAATTTCGATTTTTTGTCTAGTAAATATTTTCTAAAAATAAATATTTCCTAAAAATAAATTCCGATATTTTCGATCATTCTCGGTCGGAATCCGGTTCTTATATGCGGAAATTCTATTTTCTCCCAGCCAAAACGCATCTGGTTTATTCACTGTTAGGTAAATTCAACCGCACTTTTATTGCGCGCAGTTTGGCTTTTTCTGTCTCTTTAAACGTGCATATCCCGTGAGAAGATAAAAGGACGCTTATTAATCCGCCCGATCGAATTGTAACGCTGCGTTACACCGTCTATCGCGAACAAATCGTACCGTAACACTCTCTCGGCCGGGCGGTTCAACATTCGAAAATTCAACGCAAACTGTTAATCAATCAAGCAGTCCAGTCGGTTGGCTAGCATATTCTGTTTGCGGGACGAACCGATACTCCGCCAATACGTCACGGCCCGCTTAAAGCACACGTTCAATTATTCATGAAATTGTCAGGGGACGTCGCACGTCGTCGTACAGTCCGAGATCATGCGCTCGACTCTGGGAGACTATTCCCGCTTAAAGCAGCCGATAAAAGGTGGTGGAAATAAATTCAAAGTTTCCATAATATCGCAGGGACTACCGTCCCGAACTTATCAACATTTCTATCGATGGTACACGGAAAGAGTACCTGCCTCTTGAATTATTTCGAACCATATCTCAAGTAAAAGATTCAATATAAATAAAAATTTATTTGCACATATCAACGTGTGTTAATATAACTTTCTCACGTGATTCATTTGACAAATCCACAACCTGACGATTAAAATGACCTAATTTTGTTTCTTATCTGTAAGTACTCTTAAGCGAGTTATATAAACTGTATACAATCGACCTCGCCACTTGAAAGTATAATTTGAAGTTCAGACCGGGGAAACGAATCATCTCTTCTTATCGATAAATAACTTGTATACGCATCAAGAGTTAATGGAATAAGATATAATTAGCGAAAGATAGAGGATTTATCACGCATGTGACTCAGGTGAGTGATGTAATATTTATAAATTGAAAGCACAGGTATCAATTCTATATACATCGATTTTTTATCGAAATTTATCAATCTTTCTATAAGATGTCCGAAAAACTTGAGAGGTAATTGTATTGGAAGATTTTATCTGCGAAAACATTTCACTTATC
>NW_014568221.1:0-2740 GCF_001313825.1 Dinoponera quadriceps | reverse complement strand
CAGAAGCGGTCTTACGGTCCCTAAACTGATGGCTAGCACAATCTATAGGTAAATTCCGGTTTCATACTTCTACACCTAGTATATTTAGCAACCTGGTAAAAATTACTGCAGCATGGCAGAAATGTCTTGTCTCATCCTTCGTATTCATCTGATCTGGTACCATAAGACTTTCACTTATTCAGGTTCTATAGAATTCCCTCAATGGAAAAAATTTAACTTGTTTGGAGGCTTGCTAAAAACACCTTGAGCAGTTTTTGCCCAAAAAACTGAGAAGTTCTGAGAGGATGAAATCTTTAATTTGCCTGAAATTTGGTAAAAGATTATTGAACAAAACGGTGCATACATTGTTTATTAAAGGTGTTATTTTTAATGAAAATTTTGTCTTTAAATTTCACCTAAAAATACGAAATAACTTTTTATTTAATCCAATACATGTCAAGATAGCGTGCGGAAAACTTGCAGAAAGTTTTCAAAGTTTTCAATTGATGAACACGTTGTAATGCAGCAAACAATTGTCCAGAAAACAATCTTCTAAATTAGTCTGAACTCTCCAATGGGCCATAGCCATCAGCTTCCTTCCAACTTATTGGAAACTTCCCTGACTACTTCATTTTCAACTCGTGTGTATATTTAATATATTGTAATCTTTATACTTAAAAGATCCATTATTGAAAACGCCTAATATTTCATTAACTCTTTTGGTATGGCAGATATTCACCACGTAGAGTTTTTCAACAGATGAGAGTGACAATAGCGAGACCACTTACGTGCGAAGTATTTTTGTGTGCTGCATCTTCTGATTAAGCAATTATATATTGATTTGCATAGAAAGCATTATTGACAAAAAATAAAAGATTATCTTGACATATGAGTCACTTTGTTAATAACAAAATAATGGAATATGAGCGCTAAACGATTATCGAATGTAGTAAACGCTCGGCAGTACATGAATTTAGCAATTTCGACTACAGTTAACGCTCGTAATAAAAAAATTAAGATCATATAGCCAGTGCTCACTTTGCGATTGTCATTTTTTCTCTTAAAAATATAATTTAGCACAAATATAAACGTCATCGTTTGGTGAATAAATTCTTACCAGATAATTGGCTTTTATTTACAATCTATTCAACAAGAAAGTATAAGTGATATTTTTGTACAAAATCACAGAAGCGTCTTCTAACTTATACCGTTTGAATCTTTAAACTAACCTTTTTTGCGTAGTGTACATCAAAAAGTTGCGTTGAGTAGTTGTTAAAAGTAAACATTATTTTGAAAAATGAATAAAAAATATTTGAAGCGTTACGAGGCGATGTTTCTTGTCAACCATTCCAAAAGACCAAAATTAACAATTGCGACAGCTGCTAGAACAATTAAAAAGTTAAAAGCTTTAGTAAGGAAATGGGTAAATAGGTTCAAAACCGCTGGAAACGTTGACGACCTGCCAGAAAGGGGACTTTCTCGTGTGACGACTCCGAAGGAGAACAAAGCGATCTTGCGTCCCTTTTAGAATCCCAGTCTTATCCTGCGTCAAGTCCAAATAAAACTCCGCCGAAAGAATCTACATATCCCGCTTAATACCATCAGAAGCCACCTGCATGAAAACGATGTACCATTTTGGTCCACCATGAAAAAATTGCTACTGTCAGAAAAACATTCTCAAAAAAGAATAGAGTGGGCACAGGAAAATGTTAATCGAGATTGGTACAATGTCATCATTAAATGAATCGTCCTTTTGGGCATGGTATCCCTTATCGAAAGTTTGTTCAACGAAGCAAAAAAGGAATCCTGCGACGCATTGAAAAACACCCAATAAAAGTTCATGTGAGGGGATGCTTTAATAAACGCGGTTTTGGCTGCTTACATCTGTTTATAGACAATTCAATTGTAGAGAAAATGCGCTCAATTTATCAAAAATATTTATTAGGTCTGCTAAAAAAGATTTTTTAGTCAGGACAGATCGAAACGGGTACTGCGAGAAGATAATGACCCGAAACGTCATAGTCGGCTATATACTGCGTAGAAACTTAAAAATAGTACAACTACGATGGATTGGCCAGCATGCACTCTAGACGCAAATAAAATCGAATCCCATAAAATTAAATCAAATGCTATTGAAAATGTATAGTCATACCTTAAGATGAAACTTAAAAGAAAGCGTGTTTTCACTCTTAAACAGCTGTGCATAAAAATAATAACATTGTGGGTCTTTATTTGCAGGATACGCCGAAAATCTAGTGGAAAGTATGCAAAAACGGTGCCAAGCAATAATAAATAATGGAGGCGACTGGATCAAATATTATGTAATTGCGCATTACTAAAAATCATCCATTTTCGTTTAAAAAAAAAGTTTGATATTGTCTTTTATTTTTTTTAGATTATCATCTACACCTTGTTGAATAGACTGTAGATATCTCTTAAAAATATGATTACCTCAAAATAGTCATAACGCTGTAAGGGAACACAGGGCTCAAGCATCGTCGAATTTAATTGGAAGGGTTGAGGACACGGGTCATCTTCATGCCAAACAAACACTTGTTTCTGTATCGTATCGGGTGATATATTAGTCGCGTTCGTAATTACATCCCATAACATAATGCGACGGATTTCTTCAATTTGATTTCTTGTAAAAACGCTAACAAACAGAATTTTCACAAAAATAAATAACAATATGAAAATTCATACGATTAATTTGATTGATTATATATATATATATATATATATATATATATATATATATACA
>NW_014568220.1:0-4687 GCF_001313825.1 Dinoponera quadriceps | reverse complement strand
ATATAAACTGAATATTATTGACAGATGTCTAACCTCTCTGAAACCACCGGAATCAGCTGTCACTATGAAACATTCATACCAGCCAGAGCCATCTTTTGAAAACGGACCGAACTAATTTGTACTCCCGATAGTTTTAATGATATTTTCCATTAATCAAGAAGATTTACGCCAATTGCGCTGCTGCTGGAAATTTCATCGATTCAACAGCATTCCCTCCGTGTAGTAGCGACGTTAGACACAAATTTATTATCTCATGACTAGACATTTATGAAGTTCGATTTCTATTACGGGACATTGACGGATATTTTAAACGTGCCGCCAGAAGATGCCACAATTTCTCGTTATCAGACTGGTTCCGTTGAGTGTCTCTCTAAAGAATATAAATCGCATTGTATCTCGCATCACACCGCCGTCATCGACTGTCGCGCGAGCATCTTCGCCACGTACATTTAAGAGTCCGATACTCTGTACATATTCCGCCTCGATTCACTCGACGAGGCGCGCCAGAGAAGTACAAAGTGTGTATTCTTGGCGTATCGGTCGCGAGCCGGCTTCAACCAAGTAGTAAGCGGTACGTCTCGACCACCGCACTGAGAGACCGGTTTGCCCGCGTGATCGCGCCGAGTCTGATCGTTGCCAGACATTTCCACTGACTCCCGTTGTTGAACGAAGGTTCAACGAGCGCGCAGAAAAAAAAAAAACAAAATCCGCACCATCCGCCTCTTGAACCGCGCTGTATCGCGAAAATTTCCATCGGCGCCCGAGAGCAAACACTCCAGTCGTGGAGAGATACCTATCTGCCTGCCTGCTTACCCTCTTCGGTGGAAAAACAGCCACCCTAAGGAGATTTGATTTTGCTCACCGACAGAAACCAAAATTGTTAGCCCGAGGCGGGAAGAAGGCCGCCCAACGTCTATCTATCTATCTTAGCCTCGTATTTTCGCAAGCGTGTCGCTTGTTATTTCGGATCGGGGCCAATCCTTCGGCTCTTCCTCCGCAGTCACCGTCGCATCCTTCGCCATGCTACTCGTATCCTCACCACACCGGCGGGATAACAACCCTTCTCGCCACGAATACGCCACTTGCATACGCGAGCTTTTGATTCTACAAAACGTCCGCTCTCTCGCATGCATGTGTGCATGTACACCCGATATGTGTTCTCTTTCCGCCGATCGTGCAATCGGGAGTCGCACATAACTCGTAATTCGCGTCCTGACGCGATTACAGACACGCGGCCTCCGAGCGTGAGCTCGGGGAAAATAATTTTTTTGTATTTTTCTTTTTTTTTTTTTTGTTGAACAAGCGATACGCGATTTCAATCCTGGCCCGCTCGATAGTAGCGAATTACCGCACATGCTAATTAAATTTCCGGCGGGTTCGTGATTTGCGCTTCACATCGAGCAACTGAATCAAATGTAACGCGAACGTAACCGTGGCCGAATGTCGATATCCCGATTAAGGGCGTTCGATAGAGCGAGGAGAAAAGCGCCCGAACGATCTCTAATTAATCCCGTATTCGGATCATCCGACTGATGCCCTTTCAAACATAGCGCTATCGATAGTCGGTCGATCGATCGTGTGCGCGCGTGGGCGGGCGGAAAGAGGGCGCGTAGAAGGAAGACGATGGAAGAGAATCGCGGCTGTCATTCTTCCGTGAGACTCGGGATTGCCGGCACGATTCGGAAATTTCTAAGGAAACTGAGAGAAATTTCATTAGATCGCTGAAATTTCATCTTTATCTTTCCCGGTTTTATAAGAGACTCGCGAATGTTCGTCGAGTCGTCGATGATTTTATTGGAAGATGAGGCATTTTACAGACGCGGAATCGAACGATCATCTAAAATATGATGAAAACGTGGCGAATAACGTGGTGAATGGCGGATAATTTAACTGAACATGGTTCTCTTGTCACTATTAATAAAAGAAATGCGGCTAAAAATGCCACGAACTTTTGTAAGCTTCTTCAATTAATGATGTCGCTAAAATGTCTTCTCCTTTTCCTTTTTGGTTCATCTTTTCCGTATTAATAGTCGTCATTTAAAACTTAAAATTCTCACATGAAATATTCAAATTTGAATTCACAGTTACATGTGAGTTTCTCGGATGAATTGTAATTATGGAAATAATATTAACGTGCATCAAATAAGTGACCTAGAAACTTGTAACACTAAATTCGTATATGAATATTTGACATGTGAAAAAGTTCAAGTCGCGACCATTTTCAGACACAATTTAGACACAAATTTATCATCTCATGACTAGACATTTACGAAGTTCAATTAATGCGCGTCTTTTAAGGCTCGATACAAATATAATTAACAAGCAAATCATCCTCTTGAGAAATCGGAACATTTCCGAAAATATCACAGA
This sequence comes from Dinoponera quadriceps, assembly GCF_001313825.1. Lineage (NCBI taxonomy): Eukaryota > Metazoa > Arthropoda > Insecta > Hymenoptera > Formicidae > Dinoponera > Dinoponera quadriceps. The sequence continues at coordinate 2,317 of NW_014568220.1, read as the reverse complement.
AATAAGCGACACACTCGAAGAATGAGAATTGAATGAAAAGGCTAAAGATAGAAACGAGCGTCTCGAAAATTTCTTATGTAGTTTTATTCTTCGTGTAGCTCTCGAGAATAAATTCCAATTATGCAGCGAATCGATCCACTTAGTGCGGGAATTTGTAAGTTTAATCCGTGTCACAAATAGAACGGATTCTCTTACGAATGAATAAACGAGCGAGCAGACGGACTTCAGAACAGTCTCGATCAAAAGCCCGTCAAGAGAGCGTGTTCTCGTGGAGGGCCATAAAAACGTTGATTATTTGATGAACGAACGTGGATGATCACATCCGCGAGTCGATCGCTCACCAACGACGACGACGACGAGAAAGAAGCGCGTATATACGGTGGCTAGTGGAATAAATCGGTAAAGACGCAAAGAGAGAGAGAAAGAGAAAGGTCATAGGGTGAAAGCCCGAGGCTTGCGGCGTTATAAATCGTGATTTAGATCGGTCTAACCGCATAAATTTTGGATCACAAGCCGGCGCGCCATCCAGCTGCATTATTTCCACGGGTCGGCCGTTAGTGCTGGTCTCAGGACCTTTATGGATCCTGGGTCGTTAATTTCAGTGCCAGCTACCCATCTACGTCCACTTTAGCCGAGTGCACTTTGCGCCACCACCGTCGCCGACGACGACGTCGTCGCCGCTGCCGTCGTCGCCGTCGTAGTCGCGATGTTCTCGGTCGGTCATCGGCACAAAGGAAACGTCGATGAAACGACGACGCGCTCGTAATGTGAGATTTTGATTGTCGTCTCATCGACGGTTAACAACACGTCGCTGCGATATCGTTTATCGTAAAAGCCGATTAATCTCGCAGTCGCGTCGGACTCGCCACGTTATGTCGTCAAATTGATGACTATTTGCGTGTGATTGGACTAAACTGTATGTTCCGATAAATTAGCGTCGTTGTTCGTCCAATTCATTATCTGAATGACTTAGAAATTTTCCCTGATTTTCGCAGATGCAACGTAGATTCCGATTAGGTAACTCGAAGAACTTGTCCCAGAAGCCATAAGCCTGAAAAAATGGACTGATTGCAGTCGAATGTGAGGAGAATAATCGACTTTCTTAAGGCTTAAGGTTTAAAATACTATTGTATACCAGGATTTATATACTTCTAATCCATAATATGTTTGTTATGGACCAATTATAAATTATTTTAAGTTGCGCGCGTGACCGAACGCGCCCTCCTGATGCGAGAGTAAAAGAAGCCGAGCGCAGGTCGGTGCGTAAAGTACGTTCGACGAGGAAAACAAATGATCGTGAACGTTGTATGTACGGAAACAATGTTGTAAGTATGGCGGACGTATTAGACACTGAGAAATATAGCTTCTTACAGAGAGTCGTAGTTGAATTTTGTGCGCTTAACTACCGTCTTCATCACCCCCCACATACATAACAATGTTAACTGACACTGAGGCATAAAATGTGTTATTTTAACACTCGCGTATGTTGAATATCGACTTAACACAAAATATTGAGATAACAAAGGCACAATATGTTAAATCAACATACGGATGTGTTGAAAATTTAACACCAAAATTTTAACAAGCACCGATTCTCACGCAAAATGTATGAAACCTTTTTTTACCATGTAAATTTCCCGAATATATAATCCATAATTATTTTAGGAAACCGGATCGGATCCCAGTTAGACCCAACGACATTTTTTACGCCGGTACTTTTATCCGGACAAAAACCATTATTTATTCACTCGATAGAATCCCTCGGTATCTCACTGTTCGACCTTAACGCTAAACGCGACGCGAAGACGCGAACGACCGTTCCCCCACCTTCCTCGTGGGCGTTGCATTCAGACCGCTCGTCCTCGAAATTATTGTCTCAAGGAAGAACTGCGCGATACACGGGGAGATAGTTTAATGCAAATGAGGCGCGTGATAACGCGGAAGCCTTGGCGCCCATGGGAAGAAGAAAGAACGTGGCAGAATACGCGGGGAGGTTCGCCGCCTGGGAATGTTTATTCGCGCGAGAGATTCGCTCCCTCGCGCGAGCTCGCTATAAATCCGAAATAACGGCTGAGAAATCGACGGTGATCCGCGAACGAACAATCCGACGGATATATATAAAAAAGGAACCGTATCCGGAATCCAGTTGGGCCGCGCCCGGGATCGATCGCCGACGTCAGGACGATACCTACCGTCGTGCGTCGTGCAGTTAGGGGTTGTTTCCACGTCTCCCGACCGAATGATTTCGATAGGATTGTGCGATACGAATACGACGGCGCTTTGGGGCGCACGTGTATAAATATATATATATATATAT
>NW_014568219.1:0-4248 GCF_001313825.1 Dinoponera quadriceps | reverse complement strand
TTCAGTTGAGCGAAATTAAATAGTATTTTTTGGTCGCATTAAGTTCCATATAATTTGTATGTCAAGGGGTTAATATTGCTATTATATAATAACAAGACTTATCATTTAGATTAGTGTTGTTGATACATCAACATTCTTTTCTGTATATATTAAATAAGTATAAAATTGCATATCAAATATTTCTCGATATTAATATCTTTATAAATAATATTAAATATTCCTTTCGTGCCAACTTATTCCAAAGATAGTCAAGTTCTTTCGGATTATACACAAACATCTATAAAGCATGATATAATAAATATATATTGTTGAAAAGTTTGTTTAAATGTAATCAAACAAATATATTTTCTAATTACGATAAGAACTAACATTCTACATTTATTAATAATATAAATGAATTTACGGGATTATGAGATTTCACTTCCATTGTTAAAAACGCAATTTAACACACACGTTTTATAACCGTTGACATAATAGCATAATGAAAAGCAACTTATGTCACATGTGTCAAAGATGATTTTACACTTCCCATTTGCTTGTTTCTGTAATTTGTTGGAAGATAGCCGAAATATAAGCGATGTGTCAATTTATTTCTGCAGCCAACTAGTCCGGCATCCCTTATAATTCCTACTATGACGATGATGAGATGTTTTCAATTTCCATTCCCGCTGCTTTCAACGTAATAACAAATTGTTTCAAGATAGCATAAAAATTAGATTTGTACACAAAAAAAAATTGGTAGAATTAACGGCACAATCGAACACATCAAACATATTTCGGCTGAAGGAAACAGAATTTCTGATTCTTATAAGAAGTTTACAAGTTTAATATCGTCAAAGTAGGCACAAACTATCTTCGAGAGTGTCAAAGTAGCATCAAAATTTCAATTCGAGATAATCAGCTAGCAAACCCGAGCCGAAATGTTGGCCCTGTCAGACCTTTAATTCTACAACACAGAAAAAAATTAGTATCAATTTAAGACTCCGTATTCTATATGTAAGCAAGAATACACAATCTTATATGAAGATAAAACTTATTTTTACAGGAAGAAATTCTATATAGTTCCACAAAAATATATATCACGTTATTCCAGAATAATTCTCACAAATTAATAAGGAAAAATATCGCATATATGTATATAGAAAGAACGATATCTTGAAACAGATAAAATCCTTAGTTATATGAGTGTATGAATCTTGGATAGATAATAATTATTTTTTCCGTATAAGAGCTAAGATATTAAAAATATATATAGGTTCTATTCTGATGATATATAATTTACTCTTACTTTGACCATAGTGACGTCTGAAATCTTCGCTGTTTTTAGAATCAAAATAGATTATTCCGAAGACTCGTATGAATTTAACAATCAAAATAACAAGAGTATTTCTAGCGTCGAGGTAGCATAAAAGTTAAATCCTTAAAATCGAATTCAATGTTCACAAGGAGGAAGTTAATAAAAATAATATTGTCAAAGGAGGTGTTTACTAACTTATAGACTACTTAAATAGACGCAGCTGTCCTTTAAGAGTGCCGAGGTAGCGTCGAAACTTCGAGTTGTCAATTCGAGCGCGCGCACGACGTTCGCAAAAGTCGCCACGCGGCGAGCCAATGCCGATGATCGCATCGATCGGGAAGCGTGAAAACGGTAGATCGCCATCCTCGCTTCCGCGATCTATCACCGACCGATCGTGCAACCGTTTGTATTGAGTCACTCCGGCTTCTCTTCGCCACTGACTGACACCGATAACTCGGTGAGTCATCGCACTTGATACTATGATCTAATTCTTCCTTATCAGATGCTCGACCCAAACCCGCATCCCCGAATAACTCGGTCGTACAGCGATCGCGACACCTGAGAAACAACCTCGCGGAAGGTACATCACGTCCTGCCCCTTCCGCTGCCGAGGGAAACGTTTCTCGTTTCACTTGAGGGATACGAGACCGCACTCGATTAACGATCTCCGCGCGGTCGACGACAGCGACGAGAGAGGAGGGGGAGAGGGGAGAATAGCCGATAGCGTAACTTCCCGGACAAAGGAAAAGGGAAACGTGCGGAGAGTTCGACCACCGCCACCACCACCGCCATCATCATCACACCACGCGCACCATCCCGTGAGGGAGCGTGTTTTCCCACCCTCGGGGGCCTCGGCGCGTGGTCGAATTTTGTGCGGCAAACAGCACCCTTTGTTCCTCTGAGAGCGGCGCTTCTTAAAGCGGAAGGAACGGGATTCCCGTTCTGGGACAAAGAGCGCGCGCCCCGCTGCAGTCACGAGAAATAATCGATACGGCTCGGAGGAAAAAAATGTCGCTTTCTCTCTCTCTCTCTCTTTCTCTCTCTTATTCGTTCTTGTCTCTTTTTATCTCATCGATTCTCCTCGTATCAAGCGCGTCGGCGTGTCCGAAAGGGGGGGGTCGCGGGATTAAAGTTAACCCCGAGAGTTTAACATCCTAACGCTCAAGCAGCATCATAAAAGTCTCTTACAGCTACGTTGCGATAAAAATAGCAAAACTGGTAGCTTTTTGCATTTTTATGAATTACAATTAAATTTATTATTAATTTTTATGTGTTGCCTTCCTGACCTTGTTGCCGCCAAGAAACCAATTCTCATTGGATCGGCTGATAACATTGGTCGACAAATTTCGCATCGTAAACTGTATTCTCTCTCTTTTTTCTTTTTTTTCATTTTGTTTATGCGCTGAAACAGAATATGACGATAAGGAGTTATTTAGCTGTAGCTGAAAAAATATAGACTATATTTTAATTGTTTGTAAATTAACAGTATGAGAAGAATGACAAGAAAACAGCAGAACATATTTTTATATTTTATATTTTTACTATAACTATTTATTTTTGTTTTATAATGTCTGAAAGGCTAAAATTTCTTTCAAATATTACATTGTCAGGCGTCTATTTTGACAGTCCCGAAATAAAGAATATTGCAACGAAAGAATAGGAATAGTCTTTATCTTACTACAAGAAATTAAAACACATGTCTCATTCATAAACTCTTGCAGGATTATTATTTCAAATTTAAAAAATTAGTTTCAAAAGATACGACTTTGAAGATATTCCTTTTTCTCCACACCATGAAAGCCTCAAATATCAAATTTTCTGTCAATTGTTGTTTACTATATGATGGAAATTAGGACTGAGTTTTAATTTTAATTGTTATATTTGAAATCAATACTACAGAATTAATTAGAATTGATCTGTAATACAGTTAAAATCCAGGATACAGTTTTTGCGTTGACCAATGTTATAGCAGCGGCTACAAAGACCCGACCTTTTCCGAGTAATAGAAGAATAGAGATGGTGAAGAAGTGTCTGGCACAAAACACGGAAGAAGCGAAAGGAAACGCGTAGCGTAGACCTTGTAGGCCCAACAGGTTACTATCAGGGTTGACGTTAATATTGTGTCAAAGAAACGCACCTCCGCGAGTACGGCGGCTTGTAAAATCAGTGGTCGCCGAAAAGGCCAGACATGCGCGATGTCGTTATTTTAATCGGGGCAATATTCCCGAAGACGTTTCCATCCAACCGGGGAAGAAGCGAAGTTGCTTTTCCAGAGTCAATTTTCCCTCTGTGGAGGCGCCGTCATTTTAACGAGCGACTCGCCGAATAATGCAAAGCACACACTGAAACTGCCCCTTTGCCGACCCTCCCTCCGCAGCTCCGACGACGTTCCTCGCTCCCGGCGCCACGTTCCGCTCCTTTCCTCTCGTATCCACGTCTCGGACGTGCGGATTCGCGAGGATCCGTAGATCCGAGATTTTTGCAAGCGCTGCGATATATACGGGATTTAACGGGCGAAGTGAAAACTGATTTTTCGAGTGGTTTCGATGAAACACGCTCGCGTGCGTTTCATCGCTCCGGACGGATTACTACAAGGGGTAGATAGAGAACCCGGGTATCCCCGAATAAAATCCCGAAAATAGCCGGCCGCTCGGGTGGACAAATGGCGCGAGAGCGAGGAACTTCTCTCCGCTTAAATGTCTTTGCCATCACGAAACGAGGTCAGCTCGGATATCGCATCGTCCCCGATGTTCTTCAAAAACTATTCGTTTCCCTAACGAGAAACGTCGGGATTTCATTAGGTATATCTCGATCGTCTACCCGCCACCGCCTCGTCCCGCCGCGTGCGCTCTTGCGTTTTCATTAATCTCGCGTCCTGGCACGCTGCAAAAACTCTTGCTGACGCGCGCGCGCGCGGCGCATTACATACGCCACTTACATCACGCATCCGA
>NW_014568218.1:0-4154 GCF_001313825.1 Dinoponera quadriceps | reverse complement strand
GAAAATGAACAAGTTATGACTTTTTCAAACCCTTCAGTTTTTCAGTGGCAATCCTGTACATGTAATTGCAAATTTGAAGCCAAACCCGCGGTTTCCACTCTCACCAATCTGTATATTTTTTGCATTCCCGACAGATAACCATTTGCGAGAGTGCTGTGAAAACGGCAATAAAATTGATGATACGATATCCGTGACTGGCTTGGACGACGAAGAGTGTTTTGCCTCGAAAGTAACTGGTTTAACTCCACGAACTTAGATTCTGTCTCGGTGGTACTTTTATTTCCGTGAAATTTACTGTTTTCGATGCCGTCTTGAACTTATGTAAATTTAGTATCCTTGCGATCCATCCTTATACGATACGCTCGTATGAGCTGAGGTCGAGTGGCTACTGAACGACGAAACATACATACACATACATACACACGGATGACTGCGTGAAACACATTGAGATACTTCAAGATATGTATCAATTTTAACAAAAGCGCTACACACCAGAGTTGTTCTTTTATTACCTAGGGTTCGTAGGACCTTCGTAGACGACATATACATGACGAAATTTTGACCGGCACGGTGAGCGCCGGATTTGACCCGCGCGCCACTTCGAATAATATGCTGTAATTTCTGCAATTTTTCGAGTTTTTCAATACGACAAGAAGAAACAGATCCTTAAAAGTATATAGTTCCATGAAATGTAAAAAATAAAAATTGGATTTTTTAATCCGAGATACGGTATTGCCCTCCTTAAGCCTTAAAACATTGACCAATTATAGTTGAATGTGAAGAGAATAGTTAACTGTGATTAGTCAATTTCTTAAAACTTACGCCTTAAATTCTCATTGTAGACCTCGCTTGGTGTCGATCTCCAATAGGTATTTTAAGCCTTAAATCTTAAGATACTAAAGCGAGGTCTACGATAAGAATTTAAGCTTTAAACCTTAAGAAATTGATCGATCACAGTCGATTATTTTCCTTATATTCGACTGTCATGTGTGATTGGTCAATTTCTTAAAGCATAGAGCTTAAAGCACCTATTGTAGATCGGAACCAATGCATGGCATTGCACTAGGGATGGGCAAAATCGTCGATGTATGAAAAACCTCGATGTTCGCTCATTTGAAGATGCGTCTAATGAGTTTGTCGGATGGGCCGATTGACTATCAAATAGAGAATTTCTAGAGTTACATACCTAACATTTTCTCTAGATGTACTACCATCTTAAATGAGCGAACATGAAAAACATCGGTGATTTTGGCTATCCCTAGACACTGCACTTTTTGTGGAAACGCGCCTTCGCAATTTAACACATGAAGTCCCGATTCTATTCAGTCGCATGTCAGCGATGAACAATGGTATAGTGCATTCAGTACTATCTTTGCATCAGTGACTCGTCTGTGAAATAAACATAACAGTTTTCACGGTGATTCTCCGGTATATCATGATAAATGAAACACGGATAGAATGATCATATGTGTCTAGAAAATGCTCGGAATACTCGTAGCTGGGCGACTCGTGAGTATAAATTCCTATCAATCGTCATTTATCACACTTGTCAATCGTCACTGTCAAATGGACCTCAAATGACGCGATCGACGAGATATTTTTTCTTCGAGATAATATGTTCTCGTTGGCTCATTTGTCATCGTGCCACCGAAATTCTCAGCTGCATCGATTCGCGGATTACAATTATATTTCGTAATATGAAAATAAGTACTATACTTCACCTTTGCTTTTCAGGCTCAAACTGACTTCCAACAAATTGGGGAAAATCAGTTCTTAATCAATGTGCCTGATGCCGATAACATAAATCATATCGTGGTCTTCCTGACCGGTATCGTGCCATTTCCTGATGGTATGGGAGGTGCAGGTAAAGCATAAAAACAAGTATTTTTCCACACAACTCGGAAATATTTTTGCATAGCAGAATTTATCATTCAGATCAACAAATTGTTTGCAGTGTACTTCAGTTGGCCAGATCCTAGCGCACCACCCAACTGGCAATTTCTCGGCTATATTTCCAATGTTAAGCCATCAGCTATCTTTAAGATATCAACGTTGAAAAAGAATCACGAGTTCGAGAACAGCAATGTAGGTATCTTTGGGATAGGCAAGATCTCGCATATGGCTCAAATTGGTGTATCTGTGGAACCACTGGCAGTAATCGAACAGCAAGCAGCTACACTTGCTACCATCATGACCAACAATTCCATAGAATTTGCAGAGAAAATGCTGACAAATTTCATGAACTATGTGACAAGTTTTTTGGTGACACAGGCACAAGTAGTATTGAACCCAACGGAAAATTTTGTACCTCTCTCATCAGTGCAAGGGTGGTACGAAACGTTTCAGAGGCGGTTACAACAAAACCCAAAGTTCTGGAAGAATATGTGATCGGAAGTAATATGTTACGAAGCCTTTTAGACTTTATACTGACATGGAGTATATGTATTTGCTCGCGTATGATCCAACATGCAAACACGCATTTATATACACTCTATGATAATGTCACAGCAAATGTTAAACACAACTGCTGTGATAATGCATTTGTCTTCGATGCTGCTACGAGACATTAATTCGTCAAAATGAATTTAACATTTTTATATTACCACCAATAAATAAGTGGTGACGTTACGTAGGTTTCCATATAAAGCCAGAATTTATTTCCTTATGTATTTCGATTTTTAAGATGATACGCACTTTTTAACGTCACTGTTTTTGTTCAAATTTAACTATTGAGGTACTGGTATTATGAAAGATCAATTTAATAAAGTTTAAAACACAATGGAAACTTATATTTATAATGTACATACATAAATATATACACGCACACAAAGTGTGAAGGTGAAAATATCCTATAAACAGGGGTCCAACCTGAAATGGTTATCTATTTAAAAATATTTAAAGTTTAGAAATAATAGCACAGTTTCTTTAAACTTTTTTTTTATTAAAAACGGAAAATAAGAAAAAATATTACACAAATTGACATTTCTCTTTCTCCTCGTCCCTTTCTCACCCTATCTTTTAATAGTTGATTCCAGAAGCTCGATGGAGCAAATCCCCCAATGTCATTGGTCAATGGCCGCGTTTAGCAGAACGTTTAATTTGCAACTGTTGGAAGTTTCTTATGCTGACATTGGATTATTCCTGTAGATCTAAAAGAATAATCTCAATTCAGAAAACTTCCAACAGTTGCAAATTAAACGTTCTGCTAAACGTTGCTAATAATAAGCAGGTTCCACTTAAGGTTCCTGGATAGTCGCTGCAACCGCTTTGTTTGATGACGTCACAAGCGAGAAAATGCATGTCAAGAATTCTTGCGTCTTACGTTCAAATAAAAAGATATACTCACACAATAACATTCGTGATCGATTCAGTGTAGTTGTAAAATTTGCCAGTGCACTTTTCTTTTACTCGAACAAATAATAAATAGTCGTAAAATTAATATTGACAAAGTCATGAGAAAAGAGGGTAAGATGAATGGTTTCCTGTCAAATTCGTGTTTGTCTTTGTTTAACATCCAAGAAAAACAAGAATAAAGTGATGCTCGAGATCGTTGCGAGCGTTAAGTGGAACACACCCAATGTGGAACATAAAGTGTCCTTCCGTTGTAGGTGTATCCAATAGATACGTTTAGGCTGTAACATATTAAGTCTGTTCGTTTTCGCTGCACCGCTGAACTAGTGCGATAAATTAAAGTGAGAGTATAGTTTTCTCACTTCAATTTATTGCACCAGTTAGTAGTGCAACAATAAAGAACAAGAAGAATTCATACCTTGAGAGGAAAACAAAAAGCAGCAGCCAATCAGAACTCGCGCTGGTAGTAAGTAGTAGATAAAGCAGAAGCTGTCGATTACCAGCACGAGTTCTGATTGGCTGCTGTTTTTCTGCTCTTCTGTTAAGATGTGAATTCTCCATTGAGCCTGATCTACAATTTGCAATCTTGTTTCTTGTTTTTTACTCCTTATATTTTTGCTTTTTGTCATACTATTTTACCGACAATTGAATGTTTTGTCGCTTGCCTAGAGAGGTACAAGAGTATTAGTCAGCCTATAAAAACAAAACTGTTTTATTCTGTGATTGGTCCATGCGAAGTAATAGAAGAAACAAATTTATTTTTCTTGTGGTCGAAAAAGATAATCAACGGAAATTTCGTCCAC
>NW_014568217.1:0-4170 GCF_001313825.1 Dinoponera quadriceps | reverse complement strand
GGGACTCGGTGAAGATGATCGCCGACACGACCGAGGTGAAGCTGCGTATTCGCGAGAGATACGTCGTGCAGATCACGCCGGCGTTCAAGTGCTCCGGCGTGTGGCCGCGGTCGGCGGCCCACTGGCCGATACCGCACATCCCGTGGCCGCATCCGAACCTGGTGGCGGAGGTGAAGACGGAGGGCTTCGACCTGCTGTCGAAGGAGAGCGTGGCGCTTCAAGGTAAGCAGTCGGCCATGGAGGGTGACGCCTGGGTCTTATCTTTCACGGAAGCGGAGACCAGGCTGCTGCAGGGCGGCTGCCGCAGGAAGTGTCTCAGCATACTGAAGACCCTGCGCGACCGGCACCTCGACCTGCCCGGCAACCCGGTCACCAGCTATCACATGAAGACGCTGCTGCTGCACGAGTGCGAGAAGCATCCCCTCGAAACCGAGTGGGACGAGGTGTGCCTGGCCGATCGTATAAACGGCATCTTCTTACAGCTGATATCCTGCCTCCAGTGTCGCCGATGTCCTCACTACTTCCTGCCGAATCTCGACCTCTTCAAGGGAAAGTCGCCCAGCGGCCTGGAGAACGCCGCGAAGCAAGTCTGGAGACTCACGAGGGAACTGCTGACGAACAGCCGCGCTCTGGAGAAGCTTTAGCGTCTTCCTCCACGCCATTGCGAGACGCACGAGCAGGGAATCGATCGATGACTCGTGGGGGGGACTTCGGCAACGTCGCCGTCGCGTGATACAGTATTCGCAGTTACTGCTATTACTTAATACACACTTGTATCAAGGGCTTATTAGGAACGGTGCACTTTTGCCTCCGACCGCATGTAAGCCACTTCGAACTATACTCGTTTTCCTTTCAATAACAATCACGATTCGACGAGCAATAACGGTTCTCGGATAAGCAGCCGGCCTTCGACTTCGTTTGCCTCCTCCTCTCCCCGCCGGTTCGAGTAGTCGTGTGAAAGTTCAACCGCCCAATCGTCGTTAAGGGTTTAGTTCTAATACGAATTCGCAATGCGCGTCGATTGGTCCGACTGAAATCAGTTCTTTGGTCCAACGGTGGATGATTTCTTTTCGACCGCGTCGAATTGTCAACGTTGCTGCCACGATGAGACACGGGAGAAAATTACGAAGAGATGTTACATCGGGCGCGCGTAATAATAGGACGCGCGAAAAATCCGGCGAAATTCATGCGAACGAAGAAGCTTACGAGCGGATGAAAGGCTAACTTATATTAAATCGAACGATTAGAAATAGAGGAATTATGATTTCGTCGCTAGATCGCTGGATAAATTTGGAAGACGTGCCCCCCGTCTTCTGGATATTTCGCAACCTTCCGTACAAAACTTCCGCCAACGAATATTTCCGCACCCGAAAACGTATATTTCAACGAGATTAATCGGTTTCTCGCTCTCCGAGTTACTCGCGACAGAATGAACGAAAGTATGCGATACACTTGAATTAAGTATCAATACGATTAACTGTTTATACAACACGAAGAGTAATGCGATTTGTTGTCTTTATTGATTGATATTTATAATCGGTTAGCGGCGAGCTTCCGACGGTAGCTAGATCACTCATTGTTACACACACACGTGTATGTACATATTTTCCTTTCGCATTATTTAAATAATATTTATTTTATTACCGGGTTATTATTTGGAAGATATAAAATGTAAATAACAAATAAATGCATTTATCACACGCATCATCAATGAAACGAGCGTTCACCTTCAATGAAGCGACACATTACCTCCCTTGAAATTACGTCCGAGCGAAGTTGAGAGATTTAAGTCGTCATGTTAACTCGATAAATTATCGTTACAATATTCCAAGCAACATTACAATTACACATCTTCTTTTAATCATTGGGATATTCGTGTTACGCAAAAGTATTAATGTGGTTTTACGCGATAGTTGTGAAATTGTGCTATTTGCTTTGGGGAAAGATTATTTCTTAACTCGACGAACTTTGTGAAGGAATTAACATTACCTGAATCGTAAATATCGCGTTTCATAATAAATAATCGGACATGCGAATTCCTCGCGCAATTAATTCCCGGATGGGATCGCCTCGCTCTTCGCTTGCGAGAAACTTTTTCCAACGACACGTTGTACGCATCGAGTAATGTAATGTACGCAATGAACTTTATGCAACAAATATTTGTACTCAGCTGCGTGTTATAGGAGCCTGGAGCGATTCACTGGCAGCGAGGCACACTATCATCTTCATTATACGTCTGCATAGAGTATCACGTTCTTATCTTAATTTTATCCTTAACGTCTCGCGTCTGCCTTTACTGGCAGTGACATTCGTTAGCTGGTGCCGTTCGCTCGCTTTGCTTTACTATATTACACTCAAGCACTTCCAAATGATAATTGTTATTGCGCTATAGCACGAACGGCAAGGATCTCTATTGATCGTGGAATATCAAATTAATCGGCATTCCCCGCTATATAAGAAATCCACAGCAATTTTCTGTCGTGTATTAATATACATTGAGATTAAGATATTAACCTTAATTTCGCATTCACGGGTCAAACCGACCCGAGCGAAAGAATTAACATCTTACAATTGTTAAATCTCGAATTATTATTGTACATATAAACATAGAATTCTTTTCTCAAAGCTTGCCGAATTTTCTTATTCCTTCCCGCGTAAAATTCACCGTCAATAATCAATTCACCGTCTTCTCTCATGCCTTACATCGTCTATGTTAAGAACAATGTTTGCGACAAATTTCCTCAATTTACCCTTCTTGTATATACAAAACTATAATATATGTACATTATATCTGTGTGGATATATAAAGCGCATTTATAAATGTTAAAGGCATGTCGGGAACGTTTTCGAGTCTCATAGATCCAATGCGACAAACCAAGCAGCAAAACGTACGTGTGCTGATAAAGGACAAGGACCTTTCGCTTTTTTACTTTTTTTTTTTTAATTTCTCTCCGCCGATACACGCGTAGTCTCTCACGTTATCGTTCATCAAGGATCGTCCTCCCCTACGTTTCGCCGTTGAAAAGTAGCCGAACGTTCCTCGAAATCCCAAACATCAAGCAATCGGCTACGATAACGAATTACTATCAAGACCCAGGACTCTCATCCGCGTTAACCCCTTGCAAACGAAATATCCTTGAGCTCTCTCGAGGTAAGTCTACCTATCTCGCGGCGCGATTGCGGTCCACCATGTCGAAAATTTCGGAATAACTAAAGGGGCTCTGCAGGGAGGGACCGAACCCTCCGCGGATGGGGAATAAACCAAGCGGTCGCTGCATAATTCATGGGGAGGAAGAAGGGCTACTACGAGGGTTACCTCGTGCCTCCGTCTCTCTGTCCCTCTCGCCGCACGTAAACGTTAAACCTGGAGCCGTTGGTGTGCCCGCGTCGGATCGATCTTGCCTGTCGTAGCCAACCACACCCACCCGGCGCGCAGCGGAGCAGCCATTGGCCGAGGGATCTCGCGGGGGCATGTGCTAGCAAGGAGGAGGTGTGCCAACTACGATTGCATGTCCTTGCTGGCCACTAGAGGGTGGGTGACGCAGAGGAGGTAGACAAGAGCGCAGTCGGCAATCTGCTTCTGCACGGAGACGCTCGTGATACCTCCTCTCGCCGCATCGTTCGTGTCTCCGACGTACGGTGAGAGCGGGGAGCGAGGAATTCGACTAGTGGACTGGGAGAAACACGGAGATCGTCATCACGAGGCGAATCACGAGCGTTCTTCGATGGAGGTATCGTGAGATATCGTAAAAGTCGGGCGCGAGGGTGCGCGGGGATGCGATGATCCGGAAAAGCTGAGAGATCAGATACAAGAGCCATCCGTGGACTGGGAAATACGGTCCACGATGTTGGTGCCGCCAGACATGCTGGCGTCCCACAACCGAATGCGCTATCAGTTCAACAAGTACTTCACCGAGCGAGTGATGAACCGGAAGAGTCAGGTGGCGAAAACCATCCAGGAGGTGTGCCGGGTGGTGCAGGACGTTCTCAAGGAGGTCGAGGTGCAGGAGCCGCGCTTCATCTCGTCCCTGACGGACTACAACGGCCGGTTCGACGGCCTCGACGTGATCTCGCCGACGGAATTCGAGATCGTCATCTATCTGAATCAGATGGGCGTGTTGAATTTCGTGGACGACGGCACCCTGCCGGGCTGCGCGGTGCTGAAGCTCA
>NW_014568216.1:0-4106 GCF_001313825.1 Dinoponera quadriceps | reverse complement strand
GAGGGAGGGTCAAGTGTGACGTTTTTTCCGAAACTAAGAACTGTCAACCATCAATTCTGATCCAGCGTGGCCAACATTTAGAAACTAAAAAGCAACTGAAAGAAGAACGATTGCTAAGTCGCTGCTACAGCTATCTGATGACCTTACGAACTTTTGTGAGCGCCTAATATATCTTACAGTGCTATTTAAATATTAATATTACAAGTATTAATATTCTATGAGAGGATAAAAACCTAGATAGCAAAATGTATTCAGTCTAACGGTCGCAACGTGAGGCACAAGGATACGTACACAAATGCATGCTCAGATGTCGCTTATGTCCTGATGTTAGGAAAATATTGAATTGTATTCATCATAATCATTTATCATTATGAATTGTATTCATCATAATCACGTCATGAATTTACATGTATCATTTGTGTACATCTCGTGCTCGTGCGACGTTAATCACGTAACAATCTTTAAAAAAAGTTGCTAAGTTGAGGTCACAATATGACATCACATTGTGATAAAACATGATCATTACGCATTTCTATCTGGTTCACCATGTACCAAAGAATGTTTCGGATAAAACATAGCGATGAGTCACAGTCTTCCACGTATGACGAAGACACTTTAAATAATATTTCTACACTATGATTTTAATATTTAGGGATATCATATCATCAAGTGACAGTTGAAAAATATTTATAAATTATTGTCGCCAAAGTGTTTATAAAATCAATATTTCAAAAGATCAATTTAATGTTTCTCGCTTACTGAGTTGTCACATTGTTGGGCTGAGCGTACATACATTGTTTAATTCGTCTTCCAAGTGCTTATATTATCTCATTGATATTCGTCTCCATATTCCGAATTTTCATCAATAAAAGTACCTCTTGGAAGCCAGCTGATTGGCCGAGAAGCCACATTTAAGGCACTCATCGATAAATTCGCGAATTCGGAACACGAACCGTAGCGTAAAAACGGCTTCGAAATTGGCGCGCTTCGCGACCCACTTCGGCGGGGCACAGAGGGTGCTGGGCTCTCGGCGGTTCTGGTGGCGGGCTCTGGCGGCGCGACACACGCGTGAACAAGAGTGGCCTCGGCAGGACGAGCGTTCCCACTGACTCGGCCGCAGCGTCCGTCTCCGCTGGGAAAAAGGCGCATCGCGCGTGATATTCACGAGAACGGTATCGTCGCGATTGGCGTATCCTCGGCCGGGTAGTTCGCCGTCCACCGGTCCGTTCGGCCGCCGCCGCGGGCAGATGCCCCTCCGCGACGTGCTCTCCCATTGGTCGCCGCGCTCTCGTGCAACCGGATCGACGTTTACCGCAAGATCCGGCGGCCTCCCCCCCACCACCACCGTCGTCCGCGACGTCGACGAGGTTCTCGTGCGCGGTTCACCGAATTTCACCACGACCGGTCGACCGCCCCCCCGTGGGGGGCAAACCTCTCTCGCGATATCATCATCATCGTCAACCATCCCTGCCGCCGTTCTCGCCTCCCAGCAGCGCCGTCAACAACAACGGCGAAAGCGCGACAAACGCGCGAGCGCAGCGCCGCCGCCATCAGCGCGACCGCCATCGTAACGAGGTGCACATCGCCGTTCACCGCGACTAGGCAGGAAGAGAGATGCCCGTAGGTACGAGATCGATCAGACCGAGTAGTTCCCGCACGACGAGTATGGAGGTACCGTCGACGAGGCTGTAACAACGCGAGCGATCCCAGCACGCACCGCCGCCGCGCGAGCATCGCCACGACGGGCCGTCATCGTCGTCTCCACGCTCTCACGCTCGGGTCAGCTGCTGCTGTTGCTTCGCTGCTGTTGCTGCTGATATCTCCGCCGTTCCTCGGTGTGTGCGCGTATGTGTGTGTGGGTGCGTGCGTGCGTGCGTGCATAGTCGCCTCGCCGTCGTCGTCGCCGCCGCCGCCACCACCACCACCACCGTCCCCGCAACCGTGATATTTGTATCGTGAGGCGCCGAGCGGCCAGTACAATGGAGCTACGCGTTGGTAACAAGTACCGGCTCGGACGGAAAATCGGGAGCGGCTCCTTCGGCGACATTTACCTAGGTAAATGTCGCCGAAGGAGCCGCTCCCGATTTTCCGTCCGAGCCGGTACTTGTTACCAACGCGTAGCTCCATTGTACTGGCCGCTCGGCGCCTCACGATACAAATATCACGGTTGCGGGGACGGTGGTGGTGGTGGTGGCGGCGGCGGCGACGACGACGGCGAGGCGACTATGCACGCACGCACGCACGCACCCACACACACATACGCGCACACACCGAGGAACGGCGGAGATATCAGCAGCAACAGCAGCGAAGCAACAGCAGCAGCTGACCCGAGCGTGAGAGCGTGGAGACGACGATGACGGCCCGTCGTGGCGATGCTCGCGCGGCGGCGGTGCGTGCTGGGATCGCTCGCGTTGTTACAGCCTCGTCGACGGTACCTCCATACTCGTCGTGCGGGAACTACTCGGTCTGATCGATCTCGTACCTACGGGCATCTCTCTTCCTGCCTAGTCGCGGTGAACGGCGATGTGCACCTCGTTACGATGGCGGTCGCGCTGATGGCGGCGGCGCTGCGCTCGCGCGTTTGTCGCGCTTTCGCCGTTGTTGTTGACGGCGCTGCTGGGAGGCGAGAACGGCGGCAGGGATGGTTGACGATGATGATGATATCGCGAGAGAGGTTTGCCCCCCACGGGGGGGCGGTCGACCGGTCGTGGTGAAATTCGGTGAACCGCGCACGAGAACCTCGTCGACGTCGCGGACGACGGTGGTGGTGGGGGGGAGGCCGCCGGATCTTGCGGTAAACGTCGATCCGGTTGCACGAGAGCGCGGCGACCAATGGGAGAGCACGTCGCGGAGGGGCATCTGCCCGCGGCGGCGGCCGAACGGACCGGTGGACGGCGAACTACCCGGCCGAGGATACGCCAATCGCGACGATACCGTTCTCGTGAATATCACGCGCGATGCGCCTTTTTCCCAGCGGAGACGGACGCTGCGGCCGAGTCAGTGGGAACGCTCGTCCTGCCGAGGCCACTCTTGTTCACGCGTGTGTCGCGCCGCCAGAGCCCGCCACCAGAACCGCCGAGAGCCCAGCACCCTCTGTGCCCCGCCGAAGTGGGTCGCGAAGCGCGCCAATTTCGAAGCCGTTTTTACGCTACGGTTCGTGTTCCGAATTCGCGAATTTATCGATGAGTGCCTTAAATGTGGCTTCTCGGCCAATCAGCTGGCTTCCAAGAGGTACTTTTATTGATGAAAATTCGGAATATGGAGACGAATATCAATGAGATAATATAAGCACTTGGAAGACGAATTAAACAATGTATGTACGCTCAGCCCAACAATGTGACAACTCAGTAAGCGAGAAACATTAAATTGATCTTTTGAAATATTGATTTTATAAACACTTTGGCGACAATAATTTATAAATATTTTTCAACTGTCACTTGATGATATGATATCCCTAAATATTAAAATCATAGTGTAGAAATATTATTTAAAGTGTCTTCGTCATACGTGGAAGACTGTGACTCATCGCTATGTTTTATCCGAAACATTCTTTGGTACATGGTGAACCAGATAGAAATGCGTAATGATCATGTTTTATCACAATGTGATGTCATATTGTGACCTCAACTTAGCAACTTTTTTTAAAGATTGTTACGTGATTAACGTCGCACGAGCACGAGATGTACACAAATGATACATGTAAATTCATGACGTGATTATGATGAATACAATTCATAATGATAAATGATTATGATGAATACAATTCAATATTTTCCTAACATCAGGACATAAGCGACATCTGAGCATGCATTTGTGTACGTATCCTTGTGCCTCACGTTGCGACCGTTAGACTGAATACATTTTGCTATCTAGGTTTTTATCCTCTCATAGAATATTAATACTTGTAATATTAATATTTAAATAGCACTGTAAGATATATTAGGCGCTCACAAAAGTTCGTAAGGTCATCAGATAGCTGTAGCAGCGACTTAGCAATCGTTCTTCTTTCAGTTGCTTTTTAGTTTCTAAATGTTGGCCACGCTGGATCAGAATTGATGGTTGACAGTTCTTAGTTTCGGAAAAAACGTCACACTTGACCCTCCCTC
>NW_014568215.1:0-2729 GCF_001313825.1 Dinoponera quadriceps | reverse complement strand
TATATTTTGTTATATATATATATATATATATATATATATATATATATATCACGTAGTATTAATTTGCAAAAATTAAAAAGTACTGCCTATATTTTTTGTATTGTACCTAAATAATTTTTTTTATTGTCATTTTCTGTCTCAACATATAAAAATGAACAGAAAAAAAAATCAAAGAGGAATACAATTTATAATACGAAATTTGTTGATCAAAGTTATTAATTCCGGGCCAGTCGATAATTAAAGAGATAATATTCGTTATCTGAATCGCTCGCGGCTTTTACTCGCTGTTCGGTCGGCGTTCAAGATTGTTCATTATTCGACCGGATATCGAAACGGTCGTGGCAATTTCCCCAAAATTGCACAACAGTGTAACGGACTTGCGAATGTCGCGCGTGTCTTTTCGCCGTCACGCATCCGTGTGTACAGGTGCACGCGAGTGCGGAATGCAAGCGCGCGCTGATAAGGTCGAGATGCATGCGTGCCGGTGAAACAAGCACACGGTCCCGCTCTCGTGAGTAATCAAGGACCTGCGATATACCTATAAATAATCTGTTTCTCTCGAGCCGTGAGTGATGTGCAAGCGTCAAATCGGCGGACGTCGTACTCGGCGAGCGTCCCGACGCTCTTGACACCGGCTTGAACTCGGCTGACCCGCCGGTGTCGGAATGCGGTTTGACAATGAAGCGTCTGTCGATGCGTCTCGGCCGTGGACAACCCAGCGAAAATTTGGATCGCCAAAACGAATTGAAGGAAAATCGACTTTTCTCCGCGGACAAATCATTTCCTCTTTCTCTCTTTCTCTCTCTTTCTCTCTCCCCCTTTTTCTTTCTCTCCCTTTCTCTTTCCATTCTCAAATTCATTCAGAGAGAAAATTAACCATACGAGTTAAAATTTAGCCGTGGCTAAAATATGTTTTTCAATAGGAACAGCTAATGTCGTTGTTATCGCAACTAAATTTATAAATTGTTTGAATTCAGGCGTTTCGGTGAAAAATGTCAGCCAGATTGCATTAATACTAGATCGCAATAGTATTAAAATTATATTTATATTCCTGAACAGAAATTTATTTTTTGACAGAAATTGTCCTGAAATGTTAACGTATGCTGATTTTGCCTGGAATTTAGTCGTTTACTTAATTTAATGTCACATCGTACCTGGAAAACGCGCTTAAGCACTGATAGACTCGAAAACCCGAGACTTCTGGATCGTGAATCAGTCACTAAACCACTTCGATTTATATAAACGCGTTTCTTATTGTCTATATATGGTATAACCAGAGGAAGAGAGAGAAAGCACAGCTAATTAATCTTAGCTACTCATATTAATAATTTCAATAATAAAGTTGTACACACTGCATCATGTGTGCTTCACCATTCTTTAGATTGAACATAACATGATTTACAGCTTTATACATAAAGTCGAAACCGATATTACAATTCGAATTATTATAACCTTATTATTATAATTAGAGTTCCTTATGCATTTTTTGACTTTATGCGCACATGCATAAGCTTGAAAATCGTGTAACTCTCGATCCAGGAAATGGTAAGACATATACACATGACGCGATGTGTATCTCGTAGCAAATAAATTTTCTGTATAGTGTCTGTAATAGTGATTATTTGGCAATGACAGCAAAGTTTGAACTAGTTAATGAGATTTAGTTACTATTACTAAGTCATTTTCTGATTGGGTTCTTCTCGGCAGTGCTTGTGTGGCGACAGAATTAAATATCAGATTCAAAATGCAGAGAAAATCACCTTGAAATATTTTATATTCAAGTAGAAGATGTGTGTTTTTTTGAGTACGATCGAAGGAATGATAAAAGCGAGAAACGGTACAAGTTAATTAACAGTGTAAGTTCGGTAACAATTGCGTTCGTTAATTCGGTGATTCATTGGTTTGGCCTTGTGACAAGCGTGTTGTGTCTCACAGTTCCGTCAGCCAGCTACGCCGAGACGCGGATGTATGTACAGTTTTGGCAAATCCCCCGATATTTGTCACTTTCACGTGTAATTTTTTGTCGCTCGAGAATGTCGCATTCCAAGGAGTGCATTTTATAGCGTATGATTTCGTAAATCATGAGCTTGTTGAACCACTGGTAAAAAAAGTTCAGTGACGACTCATTAATTTTTAAATAAGTCACACATGTCCTCTCGCTACCGTATTATACAGGATAATACACGGAAAAAGTGTTATATTGCGAAGAAAAGCAATTATTCAGTTTATTTTTCTTTTTTTAAATAATGATTATCTTGAACAAAAAATATTCTTTTGATAATAATATTAAAATGTGCTCATTACAAACATTACACAGTAAAAAGTAAAATGTTAATTTTAACATTTTTCACATGTTCCAAAAAGTCCAATTTAAATTTTTAGGTCAAACTAACTCATTCGTTATGTGTTACTAATATTCACAAATTGAAAACGTTAATGAATTAACACTAACATATTTTCTTCCAACGCATGATATTATTTTGACTTAAATTTTATTCATAATAGTAACATTTTATATTTATTAAATAGATATATTTATTATATCAAATGTAACAAATGCTATTTTCACGCTAAAAAAGTTTATTTATCACTTTTTTTTCGCTTTCTTAAGTCGTCAATAATTATGACCTGAACTCTTCTTAATTGTATGCTTAGTTGATTCAATTAATTATGTACTTAGTATTCAATTAATATTATATTTGAAAAATGTGCTTACTATTAATGGGACT
>NW_014568214.1:0-3789 GCF_001313825.1 Dinoponera quadriceps | reverse complement strand
TGGATATAGAATTCTTACATGTTGTACGGTTTTGTGCCCCACATGTGAGTAAAACTATTGACACTCCACACGGCGTTCCAACCAATTATGTTGCGAAGTAAATGAATTTTGAACGAATTAGTCCAGGTTTCGTGCCACACGTAAACGGGGGTCGCGATCGGTACCATGTAGCAGAAAACTATCATAAGTATCCAGAAATACCTATGAACGAACAATATCTATTACGTCGGGGATTATTTTACACTGAAATCGAATTACTTCTGCCTGACCAATCCTGTGTCCGACAAAAGAACCGATAACGAGAAAAATGCGATGGCGGAAGAAAACACGACGCTCGATGATTTCAGATTTATCATTTCTTTCTTCTTTACTCTACTCCGTTCTATCTCCTGCACGCCAAGTACGTAATTATTGCAGAATGCGCAACAATGAACGATCTAAATTGACAAGGACTTACTTCTCACCGAACATAGCGACGGGATCTGCGTCGAAATCACTTAAGTCGATCTGTCGACCTTTTTCGATAACTTTCGGATGTTTCTTTTTTAGCAGCCATCCGACGTGGCTGAAGAAGAATCCCCGATTGCTGTTGTGGGGGTCCGCGTCCGTGTCCGAGTATTTGTGGTGTACCCTATGATCCCGCACAAAATTGCGAAGAGACATCTGTAAAAGAAAATCATTGTTCCCTGTTTCTACTTTATACTTTTTTGTCCCTTTTCCCGACTCACACTTTCCTTATACATCGGAAGAACTGAATAATTATATTTTTTTTTACCTGACTAGCCGTGAAATAACAGAAGAAAAGTATAAGTTGGAGTGGAAATTTCGCTTTATAAGTTCGATGAGTCCAATAACGATGAGCGGCAGCGGTGAAGCCTACCGCTTGAATCGTGCAAATGAAAAGATCTTGAAATAAAATACATCGAATCTATATTAAAATAACATTCTTATGAAATTCCAGCGCAATATATCTAACAATCTGTCATTGTTTAAAATAACGTAAGCGTCCTACGCTATTGATTTTCTAAGAAAAACTTACACCAAAGAATTGTCTTCATATTGATTGTACGGTCGAGGGAAAAGATACTGTACAATGCACCAAAATGAACCAAAAATATTAATATAGCAATGGACCACTTCAGTTCTGATAGAAAATATTTCCATTTTTTAATCTCGGTATTGAGTTTATTATCGCTCTGCGCAGAATTTTTGTCGTTCAACATTTCGGAACTATCCGAAGGATTCTTCCTGCTCGCCATGTTGCTGGTGTACGATTTCCGAGATCTAGGAAATGTGTTAAATAACAGATTGCCGTCTTCGCGAACTGCCACTACCGATCTCGACTTAACGGCCGCACGAAGCTTGTATTTATCGATTTTACGGCCGAAATCACAATCAGTTGATCATGGATCAAGCAGAACACATATTTTACATATAATAACCTGTATTCCACATTAATGAAATCAGCAGACATACGATTATAATTTGCTGCATTTTGCATAAATAATACCACTTTCTTATTTAATGTAAATTTAAAGTCACATTTCTCTTCCAAAGTCAATAAGGTTAAAAACAAAAGTCACGCATAATGTATAAAAATACATGTTAATGGATGTTCGATTGCAACCCGGTTGCGGTAGCTATTTTTTCAAAAGTTCGAAAACCAAGGCGATAGTTTTTGAATCGTTATAACAGTCGAACGGAATGGGCACTCTGTCTTCGATTTAACGTAACTTTATTTCACGACAATAATTAACAATAATATGTGGTATTCTCTGGACATAGAATTCGAACGATCGAGAATAGAAATCGGCTCCTTTTATTTCAAGCCGCGCATAAAAATGGCGAGAGAAAAAACTGTACACGTGCTTGGTTCGAGACAAGAAGAACGGAAGCAAGTGTACGTGATCGCGGTGAAAAATAGCAAAGCGGTAGCGACTAAAGTTGTGGTGCCAACATTCTAGCGTGCTGTTTGAATGTCGATTGACGTCAACGGTGGTTTAAGTATATATTTAAATAGCGTTATCGAAAACAATTAATAAAATTAAATTAATAATCAGCTCAGATTTATCTACCTTCATTAACACTTTGCGCTTCACATTGTGCTGTCACAGTTGCTGAATTCTCTGACTCAAGTAAATTGAGCCTATAATTCACTGTTAGCCGCATTTTTTCGACTGTAAATCAATGCCGATATAAAAGAACTTATTGATATCAAAGCATATTGTTTTTTTTTTGGTTCTAAGGTTCATATTTACCATAATGAACATAATAAATTTCAATTTTAGGAGATTACTGCATTTATTATAAGATATATTTTATAACATATATAATACTAGATTTATTATTATGAAGAAGAAACATAACATAAAATATATGCATTATACCGCCCGAATGGAAAGTCTGATGTGGGCTACCGGTGGTGCATTAATTTAACGTGTTAAATATGAAAATTGCATTATTTACTTAGGATCCCATTTAAGATAATACGGCATTTGTTCGTCGTTATGAACAATATTGCCTTGCATTGTTATGAAGCAAAATGCGTTTTCTTGAGGCATATGTTGGTCGTTTCTTTTGAAGTATCTGGCTCGGACGATTTAATTTATGTACATAGCTTTCTGTTCATTATATATATGCAGCGAAGTATAATCATGTATCTGCTGCTTTAATGAATGTAAACAATGTCGGTTATTATATGTAAAATATATTGTTTAACATATGTTAAATGTGATCCCCACTATAAAATCAAATCGTGTGCAGTCATTAATACGAGAATTATAAATAGGAAGCCAATCTACAAATATTTTAAATATCTGCATTGACCTATGTTGCATATGCTACAGCATTATGCAACTCACGAAGTAGTAATATATTAGGAGTATAACGAAATTTCTGCCGCTGACTTTAAATAATGTTGTGTATTTGAACTTTTAAAGTTGTTATTTTAGGTGAGTGTCACATCAGTTGACCGAGGAAAATTGTGCGCGGTGTTTTAATATTTGTTTCACACTGTTGACAAAACAAAAGAATTTTTTCTGGCAAGTCGTGATAGACGACAAAGAATGGATTTGATAGCGCAAAACTCCAAACTAAACGCAGAAACTCCTGGTGAGTAGATTCTGAACAATTGACGAGTTCGATATTAAAATGTAACATACGCGGCAAGAAGTTAGGCCATCAATTTAGGTTATTATTTTTAGATCTATCAAATTTATAAATATGCTAAATATTGATACCCTGCCTAGCATTTATATTTATAATTTCAAGATGGAACCATTAATGAATATCACATCATGTCAAAGATAGAATTCGAAGACACACTGAATCTGCAGCACCAACAAATTATTAATACAAAATTTGAGAGAGAAAACGAGAGAAAGGGAGGAATTACACGTAGTAAATTAATATTTTTTTGCATTTCTATATTATAATATCTGTTAATGCAATACAATACAATATACCAATATACCAAATCCCAAAGAAAATGTTACGCATTGCATAAACTGTATCTTGCTGTCTTTATGGTAAAAAAATCGCAAGTTACATTTCATAGATGTCTTAATATTTAACTTTTTAACTAAACTCATCGGCAGCGGTTAATCCTATATACACGCTATCGCAGTGGGATTATTACATTTTCCCCTCGTCGTCTAGATGTGGCACAACATCCCATTTGCCATAGCTTTTGTCACCCTTCTTCATCATTATGGATTTCACGAGCTCCCTCGACGGTTGTCGTAAATCGTACGCCCAACCAATTTTCGCAAAGAAATCGATGAACATAGT
>NW_014568213.1:0-3723 GCF_001313825.1 Dinoponera quadriceps | reverse complement strand
CTTTTCGTATATTTATTTCTCATTCTTATATCCTAATCAACTTTTTACATGTGTTTTATAAGTTACTGAATTATTTTACGTCTTATTTATAAGTATTATTTGTAAATTTTTTATAAGCCGTATATCTCACTCCTATAGGATATATGGCAAAAACACAAATTTTCTAAAAATTTTTTATTAAATGTAAAAAGTAAATATTTCGTATTTCCAATGTTTTTTATAGTAGTAAACAATATATAGTTTTTATTTGTATAGTTCATTTACCTTAAATATAATAAATAATATTCGATAAATTAAATTTTCCTTAGGTGCAACGTATATACTGGAATTATCTTATACAGAATGTCCTAAACTAATCTTGATTTCCGCGATGTGCAGATAAAACGGGTGAAACTGAGCAGAAAAATCATATACCATTTTGCAAAATTCACAATAGTTAATGAGGAATTATTTAGTCTCAGCTAATGAGCGCACGAGAATGGTGCATCACGGTACATCACAATTGATGTATTTCACTAAATTCATAACTGACAGTTTATATTGTTGTCAAATTCTGTATCATACATATATTAATAATCATATTATTAATTAGTATATTATTAAATATTAGAACAATTATAATATATCATAACGTATTATAATGTATCATAATTAAATATGAAAAGTAAATAGTAAATTATGTAATATAAGATGGAAAATTATTAGATTTCATATTCAATTTGTTCTTTAATTTTATAGTAAATATGAAATATCATAACTATTTTATAACTAACAATATTGATATATATATAAAAGATATAAAAATCACTAAAGTTATAAATTGTAATGTAAAGTTCTTAAATTTACTATTAGAAACACTATTACTTTTAAGAACTATTTTAACAGCGAATATACACAATCGCCTATAGAACGAAGTCGTTAATACTCGATTTATTATATACAAAGTTATCTGTAAGAAAATATAAATATTTATTTTTATTTATTTGTTATTTTTTTATTATATTTATGAAATTTCTGCCTTACATTTTTCAACAATTATGTTATAAACAACAACGTATCTTTTAAATAAAATAATTTTAATATCTTCTCATTTTTATATATTAAATTTTTATATATTTTATATATTAAACGTTCAATGTATGTAATTATGTATATTCAAAAAATCGTACTTCTCGACGGCTAATTTTAACCGGACAAAAAAATTTTCATCAGGAACGTCCTTTAAGACGATCTTATAAATTACAACATTTTACCCCAACAGAATCGACAACAGAATCACGAGCTTTAAACGGTTAAAGACCAAAATCATAAGAATGTCCGGAGTTTAGGAACATGTCCGGACACTTTTACCTCACTTTTCCGCTTTTAAACGCCAAACATCGTCGGCGTCATGATGCACGATCGTCCGCCGCCGACTAATAACACCGTGCGCCGACGATATTTCATCGATAATTCCGAGCTATTAGGGGAACGATTTTCATCCGCGATATCTGTATCTAAACGTTCGATATTCACGTCGTTACTTAACGCCGCGCGAATTGACGCGCGACATGCGGTAAACAGGTACTCCGCGGATTAATATACGCGATTATATACGGGACTCCGCGGGGTACCGCGGAGGAAAATCACATCGACGATGTCCGATGTTGCCGCTGCCGCTCCGGCTCGAAGTTTCGCGAATATCTCCGGATTGCCACGCACACACCCGGATGCGGCAGCCCATAAAAATGCCGTACGCACCAAGGCGCACGTGGTTCCGGGTGATACCGAGACGCCCCCGATAAACATACCGGCGGCTGAAATTTAAAGCGCCGGCCCCGGTGCGCTCGCCGCGGTGCATATAAGCACGTAAATATGAACGCATTCTTCGAGTGCGCAATTTCAATTTCACCTGGGACACGTCGACGTTCCCGTTACGTTTCGCATCGTATGGTCTTCGTAAAGATAAGACGCCGCCTGGGCGTTCGGGAGAAAGTTATTAAAAACTGGGCGGCGGTGTGCGTGAAACGCGACGCGTTAGACGACGACGACGAGGACGACGATGAGGAGGAGGAGGACAGCGGGGTCGTCGTCGAACGAAAGTCCGCGCGACATTTCTAATTGAACATTAAAAGTGCGCTCTCGTTTCGCCTCGCGGCTGCTTTTTGCGACGCGCGACTCGCATCATTCCCGATATTGGGCCCGTCGCGCGCGAACGATAGACAAGGGGACACTTTCTCGAGAGACCTCGATACACGCTCGAATCGCGTAAGACCTTACGAATGGTCCCAATATGCGTAGTGGCCGAGTCATTTTAAGACAATGTTTTATGCTGCCTAAATCTTTATCTGAATTATCGTTTGTGTTATTTTTTTTTATTTATAGGACGGTTCGTTGTTAGTCACAAGTAGAATGGCTTTTTTTAGTTTAAGATTCACAAGACAATCATAAAAAGAGTTATGGTATAAAATATTTTCTGAAACCGAAAGCTCAGTCATTTTACTGAGGCCCTAAAATAGATATATTTCTTTGCTATAACTCAATTTTTCAAGTTTAACCTCCATTTGTAAATGCAGTTTTATGATGTCCTATAGTCGAATAATCATAAGTTGTTATTATTATTTCTTTTGTTTCTCATCAGAAAATGTGACGCTAAAAATATTGTTCACTCTAAGGTAACCTTTAGTCGCATCTGTCACAATTGTGTTATACCATATTATTTTAAATGATAATATATAGTAATAGTAGCATATATATATATATAATAATAGTAGCATTTATGTATATATATATGTATATACATAATTAATATTCTGGAAGAACATTCCACGAAATAAGTAATTTTATATTTTTGGTATTTTTCTTATTTCTGAAGTAAAGTAATAACTTTGTGGTTAAAATAAGCGTAACCCTACAATGGAAAAGTGTTTTCCCCTTCCATTAATTCAGGAAATATTTTAAAAGTTTCTAATTGCTTCCTTCAATAAAGAAAAGGTGTGTTAACTGATGTCTCAAAAAATATCAAAATACTGAAGCGTCTTTACCACGATGATTGGCTGTCTCAAAATCCCAATACGAGTCTTTATTTCGATTAACTGTCATCGCGCAGGTTAGGCGTTTAGACAGAGTTTAGTAACAGAGATACTTTCTCGTCTCTTCAAAACAAATTTAGTATAATATTTATATTTAGGTTCACGAACTGAGATTTTTTCCGTATAACAATAAATTACATAACGAGCATGTCTGTTATCTAAGTTGTATAAATATAAAATAATTAAGGATTAATCAAATCAAGGATATTTGTCGTTAAACATCTAACATCATTTTTGCTAAACAAGAGGCTGATATTCTATAGAAATGATGTTAGGCCGAATGAGACTAATAAAGCAACCAGTTTTTTGACATCCGAATAAAATACACCAAGAAATATTGTTATAACATGTAAAAACATCGTATTCTAAAATATGGTTGGCAAAAGTAATATAAATTCCTATAAAAGAAACGATATCAGAAAATAAAGAAAATAAACTGAGAATGGAGAAAAACGTTCATTGCTAAATAAAATGCTCTTTCTGCCAAAATGAAAATATTACAAATCGCTTGCAGTAAAATAAAAAAATTGAATTGGATGAATATCCAAAAATGATAGTGTTCCAATTTGCGACAATCGCATCTGTTGTTCTTAATAAATCGTATAATATGGATCTATATTTATCATGAAAAATGTTCTTACTCTAAATTTCA